>NW_026943818.1:30464118-30674118 GCF_035594765.1 Anolis carolinensis
CATTTCAAAAAATAAATTAAAAAATTCGCAAAGTCTCGGCCGGTGGTCGAAAAAATCCGAAACGTGGTACGAGTAGTCCCGTGGCCCGTGGGCGGATGGTGACAAAATTTCAAGGAGCTGGGACTTGTAGTTTTCTCGTAAAAAATACATTTCAAAAAATAAATTAAAAAATTCGCAAAATCTCGGCCGGTGGTCGAAAAAATCCGAAACGTGGTACGAGGAGTCCCGTGGCCCGTGGGCGGATGGTGACAAAATTTCAAGGAGCTGGGACTTGTAGTTTTCTCGTAAAAAATACTTTTCAAAAAATAAATTAAAAAATTCGCAAAATCTCGGCCGGTGGTCGAAAAAATCCGAAACGTGGTACGAGTAGTCCCGTGGCCCGTGGGCGGATGGTGACAAAATTTCAAGGAGCTGGGACTTGTAGTTTTCTCGTAAAAAATACTTTTCAAAAAATAAATTAAAAAATTCGCAAAATCTCAGCCGGTGGTCGAAAAAATCCGAAACGTGGTACGAGTAGTCCCGTGGCCCGTGGGCGGATGGTGACAAAATTTCAAGGAGCTGGGACTTGTAGTTTTCTCGTAAAAAATACATTTCAAAAAATAAATTAAAAAATTCGCAAAATCTCGGCCGGTGGTCGAAAAAATCCGAAACGTGGTACGAGTAGTCCCGTGGCCCGTGGGCGGATGGTGACAAAATTTCAAGGAGCTGGGACTTGTAGTTTTCTCGTAAGAAATACATTTCAAAAAATAAATTAAAAAATTCGCAAAATCTCGGCCGGTGGTCGAAAAAATCCGAAACGTGGTACGAGGAGTCCCGTGGCCCGTGGGCGGATGGTGACAAAATTTCAAGGAGCTGGGACTTGTAGTTTTCTCGTAAAAAATACTTTTCAAAAAATAAATTTAAAAATTCGCAAAATCTCGGCCGGTGGTCGAAAAAATCCGAAACGTGGTACGAGTAGTCCCGTGGCCCGTGGGCGGATGGTGACAAAATTTCAAGGAGCTGGGACTTGTAGTTTTCTCGTAAAAAATACTTTTCAAAAAATAAATTAAAAAATTCGCAAAATCGCGGCCGGTGGTCGAAAAAATCCGAAACGTGGTACGAGTAGTCCCGTGGCCCGTGGGCGGATGGTGACAAAATTTCAAGGAGCTGGGACTTGTAGTTTTCTCGTAAAAAATACTTTTCAAAAAATAAATTAAAAAATTCGCAAAATCTCGGCCGGTGGTCGAAAAAATCCGAAACGTGGTACGAGTAGTCCCGTGGCCCGTGGGCGGATGGTGACAAAATTTCAAGGAGCTGGGACTTGTAGTTTTCTCGTAAAAAATACATTTCAAAAAATAAATTAAAAAATTCGCAAAATCTCGGCCGGTGGTCGAAAAAATCCGAAACGTGGTACGAGTAGTCCCGTGGCCCGTGGGCGGATGGTGACAAAATTTCAAGGAGCTGGGACTTGTAGTTTTCTCGTAAAAAATACATTTCAAAAAATAAATTAAAAAATTCGCAAAATCTCGGCCGGTGGTCGAAAAAATCCGAAACGTGGTACGAGTAGTCCCGTGGCCCGTGGGCGGATGGTGACAAAATTTCAAGGAGCTGGGACTTGTAGTTTTCTCGTAAAAAATACTTTTCAAAAAATAAATTAAAAAATTCGCAAAATCTCGGCCGGTGGTCGAAAAAATCCGAAACGTGGTACGAGTAGTCCCGTGGCCCGTGGGCGGATGGTGACAAAATTTCAAGGAGCTGGGACTTGTAGTTTTCTCGTAAAAAATACTTTTCAAAAAATAAATTAAAAAATTCGCAAAATCTCGGCCGGTGGTCGAAAAAATCCGAAACGTGGTACGAGTAGTCCCGTGGCCCGTGGGCGGATGGTGACAAAATTTCAAGGAGCTGGGACTTGTAGTTTTCTCGTAAAAAATACATTTCAAAAAATAAATTAAAAAATTCGCAAAGTCTCGGCCGGTGGTCGAAAAAATCCGAAACGTGGTACGAGTAGTCCCGTGGCCCGTGGGCGGATGGTGACAAAATTTCAAGGAGCTGGGACTTGTAGTTTTCTCGTAAAAAATACATTTCAAAAAATAAATTAAAAAATTCGCAAAATCTCGGCCGGTGGTCGAAAAAATCCGAAACGTGGTACGAGTAGTCCCGTGGCCCGTGGGCGGATGGTGACAAAATTTCAAGGAGCTGGGACTTGTAGTTTTCTCGTAAAAAATACATTTCAAAAAATAAATTAAAAAATTCGCAAAATCTCGGCCGGTGGTCGAAAAAATCCGAAACGTGGTACGAGTAGTCCCGTGGCCCGTGGGCGGATGGTGACAAAATTTCAAGGAGCTGGGACTTGTAGTTTTCTCGTAAAAAATACTTTTCAAAAAATAAATTAAAAAATTCGCAAAATCTCGGCCGGTGGTCGAAAAAATCCGAAACGTGGTACGAGTAGTCCCGTGGCCCGTGGGCGGATGGTGACAAAATTTCAAGGAGCTGGGACTTGTAGTTTTCTCGTAAAAAATACATTTCAAAAAATAAATTAAAAAATTCGCAAAATCTCGGCCGGTGGTCGAAAAAATCCGAAACGTGGTACGAGTAGTCCCGTGGCCCGTGGGCGGATGGTGACAAAATTTCAAGGAGCTGGGACTTGTAGTTTTCTCGTAAGAAATACATTTCAAAAAATAAATTAAAAAATTCGCAAAATCTCGGCCGGTGGTCGAAAAAATCCGAAACGTGGTACGAGGAGTCCCGTGGCCCGTGGGCGGATGGTGACAAAATTTCAAGGAGCTGGGACTTGTAGTTTTCTCGTAAAAAATACTTTTCAAAAAATAAATTTAAAAATTCGCAAAATCTCGGCCGGTGGTCGAAAAAATCCGAAACGTGGTACGAGTAGTCCCGTGGCCCGTGGGCGGATGGTGACAAAATTTCAAGGAGCTGGGACTTGTAGTTTTCTCGTAAAAAATACTTTTCAAAAAATAAATTAAAAAATTCGCAAAATCGCGGCCGGTGGTCGAAAAAATCCGAAACGTGGTACGAGTAGTCCCGTGGCCCGTGGGCGGATGGTGACAAAATTTCAAGGAGCTGGGACTTGTAGTTTTCTCGTAAAAAATACTTTTCAAAAAATAAATTAAAAAATTCGCAAAATCTCGGCCGGTGGTCGAAAAAATCCGAAACGTGGTACGAGTAGTCCCGTGGCCCGTGGGCGGATGGTGACAAAATTTCAAGGAGCTGGGACTTGTAGTTTTCTCGTAAAAAATACATTTCAAAAAATAAATTAAAAAATTCGCAAAATCTCGGCCGGTGGTCGAAAAAATCCGAAACGTGGTACGAGAAGTCCCGTGGCCCGTGGGCGGATGGTGACAAAATTTCAAGGAGCTGGGACTTGTAGTTTTCTCGTAAAAAATACATTTCAAAAAATAAATTAAAAAATTCGCAAAATCTCGGCCGGTGGTCGAAAAAATCCGAAACGTGGTACGAGTAGTCCCGTGGCCCGTGGGCGGATGGTGACAAAATTTCAAGGAGCTGGGACTTGTAGTTTTCTCGTAAAAAATACTTTTCAAAAAATAAATTAAAAAATTCGCAAAATCTCGGCCGGTGGTCGAAAAAATCCGAAACGTGGTACGAGTAGTCCCGTGGCCCGTGGGCGGATGGTGACAAAATTTCAAGGAGCTGGGACTTGTAGTTTTCTCGTAAAAAATACTTTTCAAAAAATAAATTAAAAAATTCGCAAAATCTCGGCCGGTGGTCGAAAAAATCCGAAACGTGGTACGAGTAGTCCCGTGGCCCGTGGGCGGATGGTGACAAAATTTCAAGGAGCTGGGACTTGTAGTTTTCTCGTAAAAAATACATTTCAAAAAATAAATTAAAAAATTCGCAAAATCTCGGCCGGTGGTCGAAAAAATCCGAAACGTGGTACGAGTAGTCCCGTGGCCCGTGGGCGGATGGTGACAAAATTTCAAGGAGCTGGGACTTGTAGTTTTCTCGTAAAAAATACTTTTCAAAAAATAAATTAAAAAATTCGCAAAATCTCGGCCGGTGGTCGAAAAAATCCGAAACGTGGTACGAGGAGTCCCGTGGCCCGTGGGCGGATGGTGACAAAATTTCAAGGAGCTGGGACTTGTAGTTTTCTCGTAAAAAATACTTTTCAAAAAATAAATTAAAAAATTCGCAAAATCTCGGCCGGTGGTCGAAAAAATCCGAAACGTGGTACGAGTAGTCCCGTGGCCCGTGGGCGGATGGTGACAAAATTTCAAGGAGCTGGGACTTGTAGTTTTCTCGTAAAAAATACATTTCAAAAAATAAATTAAAAAATTCGCAAAATCTCGGCCGGTGGTCGAAAAAATCCGAAACGTGGTACGAGTAGTCCCGTGGCCCGTGGGCGGATGGTGACAAAATTTCAAGGAGCTGGGACTTGTAGTTTTCTCGTAAAAAATACATTTCAAAAAATAAATTAAAAAATTCGCAAAATCTCGGCCGGTGGTCGAAAAAATCCGAAACGTGGTACGAGTAGTCCCGTGGCCCGTGGGCGGATGGTGACAAAATTTCAAGGAGCTGGGACTTGTAGTTTTCTCGTAAAAAATACTTTTCAAAAAATAAATTAAAAAATTCGCTAAATCTCGGCCGGTGGTCGAAAAAATCCGAAACGTGGTACGAGTAGTCCCGTGGCCCGTGGGCGGATGGTGACAAAATTTCAAGGAGCTGGGACTTGTAGTTTTCTCGTAAAAAATACTTTTCAAAAAATAAATTAAAAAATTCGCAAAATCTCGGCCGGTGGTCGAAAAAATCCGAAACGTGGTACGAGTAGTCCCGTGGCCCGTGGGCGGATGGTGACAAAATTTCAAGGAGCTGGGACTTGTAGTTTTCTCGTAAAAAATACATTTCAAAAAATAAATTAAAAAATTCGCAAAATCTCGGCCGGTGGTCGAAAAAATCCGAAACGTGGTACGAGGAGTCCCGTGGCCCGTGGGCGGATGGTGACAAAATTTCAAGGAGCTGGGACTTGTAGTTTTCTCGTAAAAAATACTTTTCAAAAAATAAATTAAAAAATTCGCAAAATCTCGGCCGGTGGTCGAAAAAATCCGAAACGTGGTACGAGGAGTCCCGTGGCCCGTGGGCGGATCGTGACAAAATTTCAAGGAGCTGGGACTTGTAGTTTTCTCGTAAAAAATACATTTCAAAAAATAAATTAAAAAATTCGCAAAATCTCGGCCGGTGGTCGAAAAAATCCGAAACGTGGTACGAGTAGTCCCGTGGCCCGTGGGCGGATGGTGACAAAATTTCAAGGAGCTGGGACTTGTAGTTTTCTCGTAAAAAATACATTTCAAAAAATAAATTAAAAAATTCGCTAAATCTCGGCCGGTGGTCGAAAAAATCCGAAACGTGGTACGAGTAGTCCCGTGGCCCGTGGGCGGATGGTGACAAAATTTCAAGGAGCTGGGACTTGTAGTTTTCTCGTAAAAAATACTTTTCAAAAAATAAATTAAAAAATTCGCTAAATCTCGGCCGGTGGTCGAAAAAATCCGAAACGTGGTACGAGGAGTCCCGTGGCCCGTGGGCGGATCGTGACAAAATTTCAAGGAGCTGGGACTTGTAGTTTTCTCGTAAAAAATACTTTTCAAAAAATAAATTAAAAAATTCGCAAAATCTCGGCCGGTGGTCGAAAAAATCCGAAACGTGGTACGAGGAGTCCCGTGGCCCGTGGGCGGATGGTGACAAAATTTCAAGGAGCTGGGACTTGTAGTTTTCTCGTAAAAAATACATTTCAAAAAATAAATTAAAAAATTCGCAAAATCTCGGCCGGTGGTCGAAAAAATCCGAAACGTGGTACGAGTAGTCCCGTGGCCCGTGGGCGGATGGTGACAAAATTTCAAGGAGCTGGGACTTGTAGTTTTCTCGTAAAAAATACATTTCAAAAAATAAATTAAAAAATTCGCAAAATCTCGGCCGGTGGTCGAAAAAAATCCGAAACGTGGTACGAGTAGTCCCGTGGCCCGTGGGCGGATGGTGACAAAATTTCAAGGAGCTGGGACTTGTAGTTTTCTCGTAAAAAATACTTTTCAAAAAATAAATTAAAAAATTCGCTAAATCTCGGCCGGTGGTCGAAAAAATCCGAAACGTGGTACGAGGAGTCCCGTGGCCCGTGGGCGGATCGTGACAAAATTTCAAGGAGCTGGGACTTGTAGTTTTCTCGTAAAAAATACTTTTCAAAAAATAAATTAAAAAATTCGCTAAATCTCGGCCGGTGGTCGAAAAAATCCGAAACGTGGTACGAGTAGTCCCGTGGCCCGTGGGCGGATGGTGACAAAATTTCAAGGAGCTGGGACTTGTAGTTTTCTCGTAAAAAATACTTTTCAAAAAATAAATTAAAAAATTCGCAAAATCTCGGCCGGTGGTCGAAAAAATCCGAAACGTGGTACGAGTAGTCCCGTGGCCCGTGGGCGGATGGTGACAAAATTTCAAGGAGCTGGGACTTGTAGTTTTCTCGTAAAAAATACATTTCAAAAAATAAATTAAAAAATTCGCAAAATCTCGGCCGGTGGTCGAAAAAATCCGAAACGTGGTACGAGGAGTCCCGTGGCCCGTGGGCGGATGGTGACAAAATTTCAAGGAGCTGGGACTTGTAGTTTTCTCGTAAAAAATACTTTTCAAAAAATAAATTAAAAAATTCGCAAAATCTCGGCCGGTGGTCGAAAAAATCCGAAACGTGGTACGAGGAGTCCCGTGGCCCGTGGGCGGATCGTGACAAAATTTCAAGGAGCTGGGACTTGTAGTTTTCTCGTAAAAAATACATTTCAAAAAATAAATTAAAAAATTCGCAAAATCTCGGCCGGTGGTCGAAAAAATCCGAAACGTGGTACGAGTAGTCCCGTGGCCCGTGGGCGGATGGTGACAAAATTTCAAGGAGCTGGGACTTGTAGTTTTCTCGTAAAAAATACATTTCAAAAAATAAATTAAAAAATTCGCAAAATCTCGGCCGGTGGTCGAAAAAATCCGAAACGTGGTACGAGTAGTCCCGTGGCCCGTGGGCGGATGGTGACAAAATTTCAAGGAGCTGGGACTTGTAGTTTTCTCGTAAAAAATACATTTCAAAAAATAAATTAAAAAATTCGCAAAATCTCGGCCGGTGGTCGAAAAAATCCGAAACGTGGTACGAGGAGTCCCGTGGCCCGTGGGCGGATCGTGACAAAATTTCAAGGAGCTGGGACTTGTAGTTTTCTCGTAAAAAATACTTTTCAAAAAATAAATTAAAAAATTCGCAAAATCTCGGCCGGTGGTCGAAAAAATCCGAAACGTGGTACGAGGAGTCCCGTGGCCCGTGGGCGGATGGTGACAAAATTTCAAGGAGCTGGGACTTGTAGTTTTCTCGTAAAAAATACATTTCAAAAAATAAATTAAAAAATTCGCAAAATCTCGGCCGGTGGTCGAAAAAATCCGAAACGTGGTACGAGGAGTCCCGTGGCCCGTGGGCGGATGGTGACAAAATTTCAAGGAGCTGGGACTTGTAGTTTTCTCGTAAAAAATACATTTCAAAAAATAAATTAAAAAATTCGCAAAATCTCGGCCGGTGGTCGAAAAAATCCGAAACGTGGTACGAGGAGTCCCGTGGCCCGTGGGCGGATGGTGACAAAATTTCAAGGAGCTGGGACTTGTAGTTTTCTCGTAAAAAATACATTTCAAAAAATAAATTAAAAAATTCGCAAAATCTCGGCCGGTGGTCGAAAAAATCCGAAACGTGGTACGAGGAGTCCCGTGGCCCGTGGGCGGATGGTGACAAAATTTCAAGGAGCTGGGACTTGTAGTTTTCTCGTAAAAAATACTTTTCAAAAAATAAATTAAAAAATTCGCAAAATCTCGGCCGGTGGTCGAAAAAATCCGAAACGTGGTACGAGAAGTCCCGTGGCCCGTGGGCGGATGGTGACAAAATTTCAAGGAGCTGGGACTTGTAGTTTTCTCGTAAAAAATACATTTCAAAAAATAAATTAAAAAATTCGCAAAATCTCGGCCGGTGGTCGAAAAAATCCGAAACGTGGTACGAGTAGTCCCGTGGCCCGTGGGCGGATGGTGACAAAATTTCAAGGAGCTGGGACTTGTAGTTTTCTCGTAAAAAATACATTTCAAAAAATAAATTAAAAAATTCGCAAAATCTCGGCCGGTGGTCGAAAAAATCCGAAACGTGGTACGAGGAGTCCCGTGGCCCGTGGGCGGATCGTGACAAAATTTCAAGGAGCTGGGACTTGTAGTTTTCTCGTAAAAAATACTTTTCAAAAAATAAATTAAAAAATTCGCAAAATCTCGGCCGGTGGTCGAAAAAATCCGAAACGTGGTACGAGTAGTCCCGTGGCCCGTGGGCGGATGGTGACAAAATTTCAAGGAGCTGGGACTTGTAGTTTTCTCGTAAAAAATACATTTCAAAAAATAAATTAAAAAATTCGCAAAATCTCGGCCGGTGGTCGAAAAAAATCCGAAACGTGGTACGAGTAGTCCCGTGGCCCGTGGGCGGATGGTGACAAAATTTCAAGGAGCTGGGACTTGTAGTTTTCTCGTAAAAAATACATTTCAAAAAATAAATTAAAAAATTCGCAAAATCTCGGCCGGTGGTCGAAAAAATCCGAAACGTGGTACGAGTAGTCCCGTGGCCCGTGGGCGGATGGTGACAAAATTTCAAGGAGCTGGGACTTGTAGTTTTCTCGTAAAAAATACTTTTCAAAAAATAAATTAAAAAATTCGCTAAATCTCGGCCGGTGGTCGAAAAAATCCGAAACGTGGTACGAGTAGTCCCGTGGCCCGTGGGCGGATCGTGACAAAATTTCAAGGAGCTGGGACTTGTAGTTTTCTCGTAAAAAATACTTTTCAAAAAATAAATTAAAAAATTCGCAAAATCTCGGCCGGTGGTCGAAAAAAATCCGAAACGTGGTACGAGTAGTCCCGTGGCCCGTGGGCGGATGGTGACAAAATTTCAAGGAGCTGGGACTTGTAGTTTTCTCGTAAAAAATACATTTCAAAAAATAAATTAAAAAATTCGCAAAATCTCGGCCGGTGGTCGAAAAAATCCGAAACGTGGTACGAGGAGTCCCGTGGCCCGTGGGCGGATGGTGACAAAATTTCAAGGAGCTGGGACTTGTAGTTTTCTCGTAAAAAATACTTTTCAAAAAATAAATTAAAAAATTCGCAAAATCTCGGCCGGTGGTCGAAAAAATCCGAAACGTGGTACGAGGAGTCCCGTGGCCCGTGGGCGGATGGTGACAAAATTTCAAGGAGCTGGGACTTGTAGTTTTCTCGTAAAAAATACATTTCAAAAAATAAATTAAAAAATTCGCAAAATCTCGGCCGGTGGTCGAAAAAATCCGAAACGTGGTACGAGTAGTCCCGTGGCCCGTGGGCGGATGGTGACAAAATTTCAAGGAGCTGGGACTTGTAGTTTTCTCGTAAAAAATACATTTCAAAAAATAAATTAAAAAATTCGCAAAATCTCGGCCGGTGGTCGAAAAAATCCGAAACGTGGTACGAGTAGTCCCGTGGCCCGTGGGCGGATGGTGACAAAATTTCAAGGAGCTGGGACTTGTAGTTTTCTCGTAAAAAATACTTTTCAAAAAATAAATTAAAAAATTCGCAAAATCTCGGCCGGTGGTCGAAAAAATCCGAAACGTGGTACGAGGAGTCCCGTGGCCCGTGGGCGGATCGTGACAAAATTTCAAGGAGCTGGGACTTGTAGTTTTCTCGTAAAAAATACTTTTCAAAAAATAAATTAAAAAATTCGCAAAATCTCGGCCGGTGGTCGAAAAAATCCGAAACGTGGTACGAGTAGTCCCGTGGCCCGTGGGCGGATGGTGACAAAATTTCAAGGAGCTGGGACTTGTAGTTTTCTCGTAAAAAATACATTTCAAAAAATAAATTAAAAAATTCGCAAAATCTCGGCCGGTGGTCGAAAAAATCCGAAACGTGGTACGAGTAGTCCCGTGGCCCGTGGGCGGATGGTGACAAAATTTCAAGGAGCTGGGACTTGTAGTTTTCTCGTAAAAAATACATTTCAAAAAATAAATTAAAAAATTCGCAAAATCTCGGCCGGTGGTCGAAAAAATCCGAAACGTGGTACGAGTAGTCCCGTGGCCCGTGGGCGGATGGTGACAAAATTTCAAGGAGCTGGGACTTGTAGTTTTCTCGTAAAAAATACTTTTCAAAAAATAAATTAAAAAATTCGCTAAATCTCGGCCGGTGGTCGAAAAAATCCGAAACGTGGTACGAGGAGTCCCGTGGCCCGTGGGCGGATCGTGACAAAATTTCAAGGAGCTGGGACTTGTAGTTTTCTCGTAAAAAATACTTTTCAAAAAATAAATTAAAAAATTCGCAAAATCTCGGCCGGTGGTCGAAAAAATCCGAAACGTGGTACGAGGAGTCCCGTGGCCCGTGGGCGGATGGTGACAAAATTTCAAGGAGCTGGGACTTGTAGTTTTCTCGTAAAAAATACATTTCAAAAAATAAATTAAAAAATTCGCAAAATCTCGGCCGGTGGTCGAAAAAATCCGAAACGTGGTACGAGTAGTCCCGTGGCCCGTGGGCGGATGGTGACAAAATTTCAAGGAGCTGGGACTTGTAGTTTTCTCGTAAAAAATACATTTCAAAAAATAAATTAAAAAATTCGCAAAATCTCGGCCGGTGGTCGAAAAAAATCCGAAACGTGGTACGAGTAGTCCCGTGGCCCGTGGGCGGATGGTGACAAAATTTCAAGGAGCTGGGACTTGTAGTTTTCTCGTAAAAAATACTTTTCAAAAAATAAATTAAAAAATTCGCTAAATCTCGGCCGGTGGTCGAAAAAATCCGAAACGTGGTACGAGTAGTCCCGTGGCCCGTGGGCGGATGGTGACAAAATTTCAAGGAGCTGGGACTTGTAGTTTTCTCGTAAAAAATACATTTCAAAAAATAAATTAAAAAATTCGCAAAATCTCGGCCGGTGGTCGAAAAAATCCGAAACGTGGTACGAGGAGTCCCGTGGCCCGTGGGCGGATGGTGACAAAATTTCAAGGAGCTGGGACTTGTAGTTTTCTCGTAAAAAATACTTTTCAAAAAATAAATTAAAAAATTCGCAAAATCTCGGCCGGTGGTCGAAAAAATCCGAAACGTGGTACGAGGAGTCCCGTGGCCCGTGGGCGGATGGTGACAAAATTTCAAGGAGCTGGGACTTGTAGTTTTCTCGTAAAAATACATTTCAAAAAATAAATTAAAAAATTCGCAAAATCTCGGCCGGTGGTCGAAAAAATCCGAAACGTGGTACGAGTAGTCCCGTGGCCCGTGGGCGGATGGTGACAAAATTTCAAGGAGCTGGGACTTGTAGTTTTCTCGTAAAAAATACATTTCAAAAAATAAATTAAAAAATTCGCAAAATCTCGGCCGGTGGTCGAAAAAATCCGAAACGTGGTACGAGGAGTCCCGTGGCCCGTGGGCGGATCGTGACAAAATTTCAAGGAGCTGGGACTTGTAGTTTTCTCGTAAAAAATACATTTCAAAAAATAAATTAAAAAATTCGCAAAATCTCGGCCGGTGGTCGAAAAAATCCGAAACGTGGTACGAGGAGTCCCGTGGCCCGTGGGCGGATGGTGACAAAATTTCAAGGAGCTGGGACTTGTAGTTTTCTCGTAAAAAATACATTTCAAAAAATAAATTAAAAAATTCGCAAAATCTCGGCCGGTGGTCGAAAAAATCCGAAACGTGGTACGAGGAGTCCCGTGGCCCGTGGGCGGATGGTGACAAAATTTCAAGGAGCTGGGACTTGTAGTTTTCTCGTAAAAAATACATTTCAAAAAATAAATTAAAAAATTCGCAAAATCTCGGCCGGTGGTCGAAAAAATCCGAAACGTGGTACGAGGAGTCCCGTGGCCCGTGGGCGGATGGTGACAAAATTTCAAGGAGCTGGGACTTGTAGTTTTCTCGTAAAAAATACATTTCAAAAAATAAATTAAAAAATTCGCAAAATCTCGGCCGGTGGTCGAAAAAATCCGAAACGTGGTACGAGGAGTCCCGTGGCCCGTGGGCGGATGGTGACAAAATTTCAAGGAGCTGGGACTTGTAGTTTTCTCGTAAAAAATACTTTTCAAAAAATAAATTAAAAAATTCGCAAAATCTCGGCCGGTGGTCGAAAAAATCCGAAACGTGGTACGAGAAGTCCCGTGGCCCGTGGGCGGATGGTGACAAAATTTCAAGGAGCTGGGACTTGTAGTTTTCTCGTAAAAAATACATTTCAAAAAATAAATTAAAAAATTCGCAAAATCTCGGCCGGTGGTCGAAAAAATCCGAAACGTGGTACGAGTAGTCCCGTGGCCCGTGGGCGGATGGTGACAAAATTTCAAGGAGCTGGGACTTGTAGTTTTCTCGTAAAAAATACATTTCAAAAAATAAATTAAAAAATTCGCAAAATCTCGGCCGGTGGTCGAAAAAATCCGAAACGTGGTACGAGGAGTCCCGTGGCCCGTGGGCGGATCGTGACAAAATTTCAAGGAGCTGGGACTTGTAGTTTTCTCGTAAAAAATACTTTTCAAAAAATAAATTAAAAAATTCGCAAAATCTCGGCCGGTGGTCGAAAAAATCCGAAACGTGGTACGAGTAGTCCCGTGGCCCGTGGGCGGATGGTGACAAAATTTCAAGGAGCTGGGACTTGTAGTTTTCTCGTAAAAAATACATTTCAAAAAATAAATTAAAAAATTCGCAAAATCTCGGCCGGTGGTCGAAAAAAATCCGAAACGTGGTACGAGTAGTCCCGTGGCCCGTGGGCGGATGGTGACAAAATTTCAAGGAGCTGGGACTTGTAGTTTTCTCGTAAAAAATACATTTCAAAAAATAAATTAAAAAATTCGCAAAATCTCGGCCGGTGGTCGAAAAAATCCGAAACGTGGTACGAGTAGTCCCGTGGCCCGTGGGCGGATGGTGACAAAATTTCAAGGAGCTGGGACTTGTAGTTTTCTCGTAAAAAATACTTTTCAAAAAATAAATTAAAAAATTCGCTAAATCTCGGCCGGTGGTCGAAAAAATCCGAAACGTGGTACGAGTAGTCCCGTGGCCCGTGGGCGGATCGTGACAAAATTTCAAGGAGCTGGGACTTGTAGTTTTCTCGTAAAAAATACTTTTCAAAAAATAAATTAAAAAATTCGCAAAATCTCGGCCGGTGGTCGAAAAAAATCCGAAACGTGGTACGAGTAGTCCCGTGGCCCGTGGGCGGATGGTGACAAAATTTCAAGGAGCTGGGACTTGTAGTTTTCTCGTAAAAAATACATTTCAAAAAATAAATTAAAAAATTCGCAAAATCTCGGCCGGTGGTCGAAAAAATCCGAAACGTGGTACGAGGAGTCCCGTGGCCCGTGGGCGGATGGTGACAAAATTTCAAGGAGCTGGGACTTGTAGTTTTCTCGTAAAAAATACTTTTCAAAAAATAAATTAAAAAATTCGCAAAATCTCGGCCGGTGGTCGAAAAAATCCGAAACGTGGTACGAGGAGTCCCGTGGCCCGTGGGCGGATGGTGACAAAATTTCAAGGAGCTGGGACTTGTAGTTTTCTCGTAAAAAATACATTTCAAAAAATAAATTAAAAAATTCGCAAAATCTCGGCCGGTGGTCGAAAAAATCCGAAACGTGGTACGAGTAGTCCCGTGGCCCGTGGGCGGATGGTGACAAAATTTCAAGGAGCTGGGACTTGTAGTTTTCTCGTAAAAAATACATTTCAAAAAATAAATTAAAAAATTCGCAAAATCTCGGCCGGTGGTCGAAAAAATCCGAAACGTGGTACGAGGAGTCCCGTGGCCCGTGGGCGGATGGTGACAAAATTTCAAGGAGCTGGGACTTGTAGTTTTCTCGTAAAAAATACTTTTCAAAAAATAAATTAAAAAATTCGCAAAATCTCGGCCGGTGGTCGAAAAAATCCGAAACGTGGTACGAGAAGTCCCGTGGCCCGTGGGCGGATGGTGACAAAATTTCAAGGAGCTGGGACTTGTAGTTTTCTCGTAAAAAATACATTTCAAAAAATAAATTAAAAAATTCGCAAAATCTCGGCCGGTGGTCGAAAAAATCCGAAACGTGGTACGAGTAGTCCCGTGGCCCGTGGGCGGATGGTGACAAAATTTCAAGGAGCTGGGACTTGTAGTTTTCTCGTAAAAAATACATTTCAAAAAATAAATTAAAAAATTCGCAAAATCTCGGCCGGTGGTCGAAAAAATCCGAAACGTGGTACGAGGAGTCCCGTGGCCCGTGGGCGGATGGTGACAAAATTTCAAGGAGCTGGGACTTGTAGTTTTCTCGTAAAAAATACTTTTCAAAAAATAAATTAAAAAATTCGCAAAATCTCGGCCGGTGGTCGAAAAAATCCGAAACGTGGTACGAGAAGTCCCGTGGCCCGTGGGCGGATGGTGACAAAATTTCAAGGAGCTGGGACTTGTAGTTTTCTCGTAAAAAATACATTTCAAAAAATAAATTAAAAAATTCGCAAAATCTCGGCCGGTGGTCGAAAAAATCCGAAACGTGGTATGAGTAGTCCCGTGGCCCGTGGGCGGATGGTGACAAAATTTCAAGGAGCTGGGACTTGTAGTTTTCTCGTAAAAAATACATTTCAAAAAATAAATTAAAAAATTCGCAAAATCTCGGCCGGTGGTCGAAAAAATCCGAAACGTGGTACGAGTAGTCCCGTGGCCCGTGGGCGGATGGTGACAAAATTTCAAGGAGCTGGGACTTGTAGTTTTCTCGTAAAAAATACATTTCAAAAAATAAATTAAAAAATTCGCAAAATCTCGGCCGGTGGTCGAAAAAATCCGAAACGTGGTACGAGTAGTCCCGTGGCCCGTGGGCGGATCGTGACAAAATTTCAAGGAGCTGGGACTTGTAGTTTTCTCGTAAAAAATACTTTTCAAAAAATAAATTAAAAAATTCGCAAAATCTCGGCCGGTGGTCGAAAAAATCCGAAACGTGGTACGAGTAGTCCCGTGGCCCGTGGGCGGATGGTGACAAAATTTCAAGGAGCTGGGACTTGTAGTTTTCTCGTAAAAAATACATTTCAAAAAATAAATTAAAAAATTCGCAAAATCTCGGCCGGTGGTCGAAAAAAATCCGAAACGTGGTACGAGTAGTCCCGTGGCGCGTGGGCGGATGGTGACAAAATTTCAAGGAGCTGGGACTTGTAGTTTTCTCGTAAAAAATACATTTCAAAAAATAAATTAAAAAATTCGCAAAATCTCGGCCGGTGGTCGAAAAAATCCGAAACGTGGTACGAGTAGTCCCGTGGCCCGTGGGCGGATGGTGACAAAATTTCAAGGAGCTGGGACTTGTAGTTTTCTCGTAAAAAATACTTTTCAAAAAATAAATTAAAAAATTCGCTAAATCTCGGCCGGTGGTCGAAAAAATCCGAAACGTGGTACGAGTAGTCCCGTGGCCCGTGGGCGGATCGTGACAAAATTTCAAGGAGCTGGGACTTGTAGTTTTCTCGTAAAAAATACTTTTCAAAAAATAAATTAAAAAATTCGCAAAATCTCGGCCGGTGGTCGAAAAAATCCGAAACGTGGTACGAGTAGTCCCGTGGCCCGTGGGCGGATGGTGACAAAATTTCAAGGAGCTGGGACTTGTAGTTTTCTCGTAAAAAATACATTTCAAAAAATAAATTAAAAAATTCGCAAAATCTCGGCCGGTGGTCGAAAAAATCCGAAACGTGGTACGAGGAGTCCCGTGGCCCGTGGGCGGATGGTGACAAAATTTCAAGGAGCTGGGACTTGTAGTTTTCTCGTAAAAAATACTTTTCAAAAAATAAATTAAAAAATTCGCAAAATCTCGGCCGGTGGTCGAAAAAATCCGAAACGTGGTACGAGGAGTCCCGTGGCCCGTGGGCGGATGGTGACAAAATTTCAAGGAGCTGGGACTTGTAGTTTTCTCGTAAAAAATACATTTCAAAAAATAAATTAAAAAATTCGCAAAATCTCGGCCGGTGGTCGAAAAAATCCGAAACGTGGTACGAGTAGTCCCGTGGCCCGTGGGCGGATGGTGACAAAATTTCAAGGAGCTGGGACTTGTAGTTTTCTCGTAAAAAATACATTTCAAAAAATAAATTAAAAAATTCGCAAAATCTCGGCCGGTGGTCGAAAAAATCCGAAACGTGGTACGAGGAGTCCCGTGGCCCGTGGGCGGATGGTGACAAAATTTCAAGGAGCTGGGACTTGTAGTTTTCTCGTAAAAAATACTTTTCAAAAAATAAATTAAAAAATTCGCAAAATCTCGGCCGGTGGTCGAAAAAATCCGAAACGTGGTACGAGGAGTCCCGTGGCCCGTGGGCGGATGGTGACAAAATTTCAAGGAGCTGGGACTTGTAGTTTTCTCGTAAAAAATACATTTCAAAAAATAAATTAAAAAATTCGCAAAATCTCGGCCGGTGGTCGAAAAAATCCGAAACGTGGTACGAGTAGTCCCGTGGCCCGTGGGCGGATGGTGACAAAATTTCAAGGAGCTGGGACTTGTAGTTTTCTCGTAAAAAATACATTTCAAAAAATAAATTAAAAAATTCGCAAAATCTCGGCCGGTGGTCGAAAAAATCCGAAACGTGGTACGAGGAGTCCCGTGGCCCGTGGGCGGATGGTGACAAAATTTCAAGGAGCTGGGACTTGTAGTTTTCTCGTAAAAAATACTTTTCAAAAAATAAATTAAAAAATTCGCAAAATCTCGGCCGGTGGTCGAAAAAATCCGAAACGTGGTACGAGAAGTCCCGTGGCCCGTGGGCGGATGGTGACAAAATTTCAAGGAGCTGGGACTTGTAGTTTTCTCGTAAAAAATACATTTCAAAAAATAAATTAAAAAATTCGCAAAATCTCGGCCGGTGGTCGAAAAAATCCGAAACGTGGTATGAGTAGTCCCGTGGCCCGTGGGCGGATGGTGACAAAATTTCAAGGAGCTGGGACTTGTAGTTTTCTCGTAAAAAATACATTTCAAAAAATAAATTAAAAAATTCGCAAAATCTCGGCCGGTGGTCGAAAAAATCCGAAACGTGGTACGAGGAGTCCCGTGGCCCGTGGGCGGATCGTGACAAAATTTCAAGGAGCTGGGACTTGTAGTTTTCTCGTAAAAAATACTTTTCAAAAAATAAATTAAAAAATTCGCAAAATCTCGGCCGGTGGTCGAAAAAATCCGAAACGTGGTACGAGGAGTCCCGTGGCCCGTGGGCGGATGGTGACAAAATTTCAAGGAGCTGGGACTTGTAGTTTTCTCGTAAAAAATACTTTTCAAAAAATAAATTAAAAAATTCGCAAAATCTCGGCCGGTGGTCGAAAAAATCCGAAACGTGGTACGAGGAGTCCCGTGGCCCGTGGGCGGATCGTGACAAAATTTCAAGGAGCTGGGACTTGTAGTTTTCTCGTAAAAAATACATTTCAAAAAATAAATTAAAAAATTCGCAAAATCTCGGCCGGTGGTCGAAAAAATCCGAAACGTGGTACGAGTAGTCCCGTGGCCCGTGGGCGGATGGTGACAAAATTTCAAGGAGCTGGGACTTGTAGTTTTCTCGTAAAAAATACATTTCAAAAAATAAATTAAAAAATTCGCAAAATCTCGGCCGGTGGTCGAAAAAATCCGAAACGTGGTACGAGGAGTCCCGTGGCCCGTGGGCGGATCGTGACAAAATTTCAAGGAGCTGGGACTTGTAGTTTTCTCGTAAAAAATACTTTTCAAAAAATAAATTAAAAAATTCGCAAAATCTCGGCCGGTGGTCGAAAAAATCCGAAACGTGGTACGAGAAGTCCCGTGGCCCGTGGGCGGATGGTGACAAAATTTCAAGGAGCTAGGACTTGTAGTTTTCTCGTAAAAAATACATTTCAAAAAATAAATTAAAAAATTCGCAAAATCTCGGCCGGTGGTCGAAAAAATCCGAAACGTGGTACGAGTAGTCCCGTGGCCCGTGGGCGGATGGTGACAAAATTTCAAGGAGCTGGGACTTGTAGTTTTCTCGTAAAAAATACATTTCAAAAAATAAATTAAAAAATTCGCAAAATCTCGGCCGGTGGTCGAAAAAATCCGAAACGTGGTACGAGTAGTCCCGTGGCCCGTGGGCGGATCGTGACAAAATTTCAAGGAGCTGGGACTTGTAGTTTTCTCGTAAAAAATACTTTTCAAAAAATAAATTAAAAAATTCGCAAAATCTCGGCCGGTGGTCGAAAAAATCCGAAACGTGGTACGAGTAGTCCCGTGGCCCGTGGGCGGATGGTGACAAAATTTCAAGGAGCTGGGACTTGTAGTTTTCTCGTAAAAAATACATTTCAAAAAATAAATTAAAAAATTCGCAAAATCTCGGCCGGTGGTCGAAAAAAATCCGAAACGTGGTACGAGTAGTCCCGTGGCGCGTGGGCGGATGGTGACAAAATTTCAAGGAGCTGGGACTTGTAGTTTTCTCGTAAAAAATACATTTCAAAAAATAAATTAAAAAATTCGCAAAATCTCGGCCGGTGGTCGAAAAAATCCGAAACGTGGTACGAGTAGTCCCGTGGCCCGTGGGCGGATGGTGACAAAATTTCAAGGAGCTGGGACTTGTAGTTTTCTCGTAAAAAATACTTTTCAAAAAATAAATTAAAAAATTCGCTAAATCTCGGCCGGTGGTCGAAAAAATCCGAAACGTGGTACGAGTAGTCCCGTGGCCCGTGGGCGGATCGTGACAAAATTTCAAGGAGCTGGGACTTGTAGTTTTCTCGTAAAAAATACTTTTCAAAAAATAAATTAAAAAATTCGCAAAATCTCGGCCGGTGGTCGAAAAAATCCGAAACGTGGTACGAGTAGTCCCGTGGCCCGTGGGCGGATGGTGACAAAATTTCAAGGAGCTGGGACTTGTAGTTTTCTCGTAAAAAATACATTTCAAAAAATAAATTTAAAAATTCGCAAAATCTCGGCCGGTGGTCGAAAAAATCCGAAACGTGGTACGAGTAGTCCCGTGGCCCGTGGGCGGATGGTGACAAAATTTCAAGGAGCTGGGACTTGTAGTTTTCTCGTAAAAAATACATTTCAAAAAATAAATTTAAAAATTCGCAAAATCTCGGCCGGTGGTCGAAAAAATCCGAAACGTGGTACGAGTAGTCCCGTGGCCCGTGGGCGGATGGTGACAAAATTTCAAGGAGCTGGGACTTGTAGTTTTCTCGTAAAAAATACTTTTCAAAAAATAAATTAAAAAATTCGCTAAATCTCGGCCGGTGGTCGAAAAAATCCGAAACGTGGTACGAGTAGTCCCGTGGCCCGTGGGCGGATGGTGACAAAATTTCAAGGAGCTGGGACTTGTAGTTTTCTCGTAAAAAATACTTTTCAAAAAATAAATTAAAAAATTCGCAAAATCTCGGCCGGTGGTCGAAAAAATCCGAAACGTGGTACGAGTAGTCCCGTGGCCCGTGGGCGGATCGTGACAAAATTTCAAGGAGCTGGGACTTGTAGTTTTCTCGTAAAAAATACATTTCAAAAAATAAATTAAAAAATTCGCAAAATCTCGGCCGGTGGTCGAAAAAATCCGAAACGTGGTACGAGGAGTCCCGTGGCCCGTGGGCGGATGGTGACAAAATTTCAAGGAGCTGGGACTTGTAGTTTTCTCGTAAAAAATACATTTCAAAAAATAAATTAAAAAATTCGCAAAATCTCGGCCGGTGGTCGAAAAAATCCGAAACGTGGTACGAGTAGTCCCGTGGCCCGTGGGCGGATGGTGACAACATTTCAAGGAGCTGGGACTTGTAGTTTTCTCGTAAAAAATACATTTCAAAAAATAAATTAAAAAATTCGCAAAATCTCGGCCGGTGGTCGAAAAAATCCGAAACGTGGTACGAGTAGTCCCGTGGCCCGTGGGCGGATGGTGACAAAATTTCAAGGAGCTGGGACTTGTAGTTTTCTCGTAAAAAATACATTTCAAAAAATAAATTAAAAAATTCGCTAAATCTCGGCCGGTGGTCGAAAAAATCCGAAACGTGGTACGAGTAGTCCCGTGGCCCGTGGGCGGATGGTGACAAAATTTCAAGGAGCTGGGACTTGTAGTTTTCTCGTAAAAAATACATTTCAAAAAATAAATTAAAAAATTCGCTAAATCTCGGCCGGTGGTCGAAAAAATCCGAAACGTGGTACGAGTAGTCCCGTGGCCCGTGGGCGGATGGTGACAAAATTTCAAGGAGCTGGGACTTGTAGTTTTCTCGTAAAAAATACATTTCAAAAAATAAATTTAAAAATTCGCAAAATCTCGGCCGGTGGTCGAAAAAATCCGAAACGTGGTACGAGAAGTCCCGTGGCCCGTGGGCGGATGGTGACAAAATTTCAAGGAGCTGGGACTTGTAGTTTTCTCGTAAAAAATACATTTCAAAAAATAAATTAAAAAATTCGCAAAATCTCGGCCGGTGGTCGAAAAAATCCGAAACGTGGTACGAGTAGTCCCGTGGCCCGTGGGCGGATCGTGACAAAATTTCAAGGAGCTGGGACTTGTAGTTTTCTCGTAAAAAATACTTTTCAAAAAATAAATTAAAAAATTCGCTAAATCTCGGCCGGTGGTCGAAAAAATCCGAAACGTGGTACGAGTAGTCCCGTGGCCCGTGGGCGGATGGTGACAAAATTTCAAGGAGCTGGGACTTGTAGTTTTCTCGTAAAAAATACTTTTCAAAAAATAAATTAAAAAATTCGCAAAGTCTCGGCCGGTGGTCGAAAAAATCCGAAACGTGGTACGAGGAGTCCCGTGGCCCGTGGGTGGATCGTGACAAAATTTCAAGGAGCTGGGACTTGTAGTTTTCTCGTAAAAAATACTTTTCAAAAAATAAATTAAAAAATTCGCAAAATCTCGGCCGGTGGTCGAAAAAATCCGAAACGTGGTACGAGTAGTCCCGTGGCCCGTGGGCGGATGGTGACAAAATTTCAAGGAGCTGGGACTTGTAGTTTTCTCGTAAAAAATACTTTTCAAAAAATAAATTAAAAAATTCGCAAAATCTCGGCCGGTGGTCGAAAAAATCCGAAACGTGGTACGAGGAGTCCCGTGGCCCGTGGGCGGATGGTGACAAAATTTCAAGGAGCTGGGACTTGTAGTTTTCTCGTAAAAAATACATTTCAAAAAATAAATTAAAAAATTCGCAAAATCTCGGCCGGTGGTCGAAAAAATCCGAAACGTGGTACGAGGAGTCCCGTGGCCCGTGGGTGGATCGTGACAAAATTTCAAGGAGCTGGGACTTGTAGTTTTCTCGTAAAAAATACTTTTCAAAAAATAAATTAAAAAATTCGCTAAATCTCGGCCGGTGGTCGAAAAAATCCGAAACGTGGTACGAGTAGTCCCGTGGCCCGTGGGCGGATGGTGACAAAATTTCAAGGAGCTGGGACTTGTAGTTTTCTCGTAAAAAATACTTTTCAAAAAATAAATTAAAAAATTCGCAAAATCTCGGCCGGTGGTCGAAAAAATCCGAAACGTGGTACGAGTAGTCCCGTGGCCCGTGGGCGGATGGTGACAAAATTTCAAGGAGCTGGGACTTGTAGTTTTCTCGTAAAAAATACATTTCAAAAAATAAATTAAAAAATTCGCAAAATCTCGGCCGGTGGTCGAAAAAATCCGAAACGTGGTACGAGGAGTCCCGTGGCCCGTGGGTGGATCGTGACAAAATTTCAAGGAGCTGGGACTTGTAGTTTTCTCGTAAAAAATACTTTTCAAAAAATAAATTAAAAAATTCGCTAAATCTCGGCCGGTGGTCGAAAAAATCCGAAACGTGGTACGAGTAGTCCCGTGGCCCATGGGCGGATGGTGACAAAATTTCAAGGAGCTGGGACTTGTAGTTTTCTCGTAAGAAATACATTTCAAAAAATAAATTAAAAAATTCGCAAAATCTCGGCCGGTGGTCGAAAAAATCCGAAACGTGGTACGAGTAGTCCCGTGGCCCGTGGGCGGATGGTGACAAAATTTCAAGGAGCTGGGACTTGTAGTTTTCTCGTAAAAAATACTTTTCAAAAAATAAATTTAAAAATTCGCAAAATCTCGGCCGGTGGTCGAAAAAATCCGAAACGTGGTACGAGTAGTCCCGTGGCCCGTGGGCGGATGGTGACAAAATTTCAAGGAGCTGGGACTTGTAGTTTTCTCGTAAAAAATACTTTTCAAAAAATAAATCAAAAAATTCGCAAAATCGCGGCCGGTGGTCGAAAAAATCCGAAACGTGGTACGAGTAGTCCCGTGGCCCGTGGGCGGATGGTGACAAAATTTCAAGGAGCTGGGACTTGTAGTTTTCTCGTAAAAAATACTTTTCAAAAAATAAATTAAAAAATTCGCAAAATCTCGGCCGGTGGTCAAAAAAATCCGAAACGTGGTACGAGTAGTCCCGTGGCCCGTGGGCGGATGGTGACAAAATTTCAAGGAGCTGGGACTTGTAGTTTTCTCGTAAAAAATACATTTCAAAAAATAAATTAAAAAATTCGCAAAATCTCGGCCGGTGGTCGAAAAAATCCGAAACGTGGTATGAGTAGTCCCGTGGCCCGTGGGCGGATGGTGACAAAATTTCAAGGAGCTGGGACTTGTAGTTTTCTCGTAAAAAATACATTTCAAAAAATAAATTAAAAAATTCGCAAAATCTCGGCCGGTGGTCGAAAAAATCCGAAACGTGGTACGAGTAGTCCCGTGGCCCGTGGGCGGATCGTGACAAAATTTCAAGGAGCTGGGACTTGTAGTTTTCTCGTAAAAAATACTTTTCAAAAAATAAATTAAAAAATTCGCAAAATCTCGGCCGGTGGTCGAAAAAATCCGAAACGTGGTACGAGTAGTCCCGTGGCCCGTGGGCGGATGGTGACAAAATTTCAAGGAGCTGGGACTTGTAGTTTTCTCGTAAAAAATACTTTTCAAAAAATAAATTAAAAAATTCGCAAAGTCTCGGCCGGTGGTCGAAAAAATCCGAAACGTGGTACGAGGAGTCCCGTGGCCCGTGGGTGGATCGTGACAAAATTTCAAGGAGCTGGGACTTGTAGTTTTCTCGTAAAAAATACTTTTCAAAAAATAAATTAAAAAATTCGCAAAATCTCGGCCGGTGGTCGAAAAAATCCGAAACGTGGTACGAGTAGTCCCGTGGCCCGTGGGCGGATGGTGACAAAATTTCAAGGAGCTGGGACTTGTAGTTTTCTCGTAAAAAATACTTTTCAAAAAATAAATTAAAAAATTCGCAAAATCTCGGCCGGTGGTCGAAAAAATCCGAAACGTGGTACGAGGAGTCCCGTGGCCCGTGGGCGGATGGTGACAAAATTTCAAGGAGCTGGGACTTGTAGTTTTCTCGTAAAAAATACATTTCAAAAAATAAATTAAAAAATTCGCAAAATCTCGGCCGGTGGTCGAAAAAATCCGAAACGTGGTACGAGGAGTCCCGTGGCCCGTGGGTGGATCGTGACAAAATTTCAAGGAGCTGGGACTTGTAGTTTTCTCGTAAAAAATACTTTTCAAAAAATAAATTAAAAAATTCGCAAAATCTCGGCCGGTGGTCGAAAAAATCCGAAACGTGGTACGAGTAGTCCCGTGGCCCGTGGGCGGATGGTGACAAAATTTCAAGGAGCTGGGACTTGTAGTTTTCTCGTAAAAAATACTTTTCAAAAAATAAATTAAAAAATTCGCAAAATCTCGGCCGGTGGTCGAAAAAATCCGAAACGTGGTACGAGTAGTCCCGTGGCCCGTGGGCGGATGGTGACAAAATTTCAAGGAGCTGGGACTTGTAGTTTTCTCGTAAAAAATACATTTCAAAAAATAAATTAAAAAATTCGCAAAATCTCGGCCGGTGGTCGAAAAAATCCGAAACGTGGTACGAGGAGTCCCGTGGCCCGTGGGTGGATCGTGACAAAATTTCAAGGAGCTGGGACTTGTAGTTTTCTCGTAAAAAATACTTTTCAAAAAATAAATTAAAAAATTCGCTAAATCTCGGCCGGTGGTCGAAAAAATCCGAAACGTGGTACGAGTAGTCCCGTGGCCCATGGGCGGATGGTGACAAAATTTCAAGGAGCTGGGACTTGTAGTTTTCTCGTAAGAAATACATTTCAAAAAATAAATTAAAAAATTCGCAAAATCTCGGCCGGTGGTCGAAAAAATCCGAAACGTGGTACGAGTAGTCCCGTGGCCCGTGGGCGGATGGTGACAAAATTTCAAGGAGCTGGGACTTGTAGTTTTCTCGTAAAAAATACTTTTCAAAAAATATATTTAAAAATTCGCAAAATCTCGGCCGGTGGTCGAAAAAATCCGAAACGTGGTACGAGTAGTCCCGTGGCCCGTGGGCGGATGGTGACAAAATTTCAAGGAGCTGGGACTTGTAGTTTTCTCGTAAAAAATACTTTTCAAAAAATAAATTAAAAAATTCGCAAAATCGCGGCCGGTGGTCGAAAAAATCCGAAACGTGGTACGAGTAGTCCCGTGGCCCGTGGGCGGATGGTGACAAAATTTCAAGGAGCTGGGACTTGTAGTTTTCTCGTAAAAAATACTTTTCAAAAAATAAATTAAAAAATTCGCAAAATCTCGGCTGGTGGTCGAAAAAATCCGAAACGTGGTACGAGTAGTCCCGTGGCCCGTGGGCGGATGGTGACAAAATTTCAAGGAGCTGGGACTTGTAGTTTTCTCGTAAAAAATACATTTCAAAAAATAAATTAAAAAATTCGCAAAATCTCGGCCGGTGGTCGAAAAAATCCGAAACGTGGTATGAGTAGTCCCGTGGCCCGTGGGCGGATGGTGACAAAATTTCAAGGAGCTGGGACTTGTAGTTTTCTCGTAAAAAATACATTTCAAAAAATAAATTAAAAAATTCGCAAAATCTCGGCCGGTGGTCGAAAAAATCCGAAACGTGGTACGAGTAGTCCCGTGGCCCGTGGGCGGATCGTGACAAAATTTCAAGGAGCTGGGACTTGTAGTTTTCTCGTAAAAAATACTTTTCAAAAAATAAATTAAAAAATTCGCAAAATCTCGGCCAGTGGTCGAAAAAATCCGAAACGTGGGAGGAGTGGTCCCGTGGCCCGTGGGCGGATCGTGACAAAATTTCAAGGAGCTGGGACTTGTAGTTTTCTCGTAAAAAATACTTTTCAGAGCCAGCATTGTCCGTAGACACCTCCAAGGTCATGTAGCCACTGGCATGACTGCATGGAGCACTGTTACCGTCCCGCCGGAGCAGTATCTATTGATCTACTCAAATAGGCATGTTTTCAAGAGTAGTTTTACAAGCAAAGAGAAACTTCCTGACCCGAAACCATGCCTGTTTTCATTGAGGGCCACTGGGAATACCAGTTCAGCATGGCAGCAGCACTCTCTGGTTCGGGCCCTTGTAAAACTAGACCTCCCAGGGTCCTATAGCATGTCGTTTGGCAGAGGAGGCGACAGGCCTAGAGAACTACATCTCCCAGTGTGTTGTCGAAGGCTTCCATGGCCGGAATCATTGGTTGTTGTGCGTTTTCCAAGCTGTATGGCCATGTTCCAGAAGCATTCTCTCCTGACGTTTCGCCCATATCTATTGTCAGAGTGAAAGGTCTCGCCTGCCGTAGATATCACAATATCAATATTCAATGTTTCGATCGCGAAAGGAAGCGAACCAACTGAGTGTGAGCAGAGTTGTGTGACAATTGTGAAGCCAAGAGAGCGATATATATATATATATATATATATATATATATATGTGTGTGTGTGTGTGTGTCTACCGTGTTCAGATGGTGTTGGCGATGAAGTTGAAGGATCCACCGCAGCGTCGCAAATGCGTCTATTATTATTATTTACTTCCTATCATAATAACCACTACTTTTGAATCATGCGTTCTTCCCGGAAGACATTCCTCACGATACGCCCTGAAACGTTCTCTCTGGACCTGTGTGCACACATACGAAAGAGCTGAAACCAGAGTCCCAATTTATATGTATGTATATATGTATACATATATTTCCGTAACTGTATATGTGATGTGAAACCCTGGTCCTGTGCAGTAGAAAGACACAAAAGTGGGATTTGCCCAACCAATACATTTCAGAGAGTCGGGGTTTTGGATAGAAAACTGGAACGTTGTTATTTCTGGCCAAGCTGACTTTCCTTCCCTCCGTCTCCAGCTCTTCTTTTTGGGACCATTTTTGGCCGGAAGAAACGAGGGAAAATTCACTTGTGGCCTCTTTGGAACTTGGAAAAAGTTTCCGTCTTTTGGGTCACACCCCCTTAGTTGTGGATGCTGGGCGTTGTGGTCCGAAAAGCGTTCTCTTTGTGCAACTAATTCGGACTAATCCAGTGACATAAATGAGCCTTTTTTTCCCCCGGCGCCGTTTGCCTACAACCGTCAAAAGCAGATCGGAACCCAAGGAAGGGGTCGGGGTTCTGGGTTGGGCCTTTGGTTGGGTTGCGCGCACACGGAAACAAAATAATCACTGTAAAGCACTTTTATTATTATTAATAATAATTCAATTAAAAAAGAGCATTTACGACTGAGCCTTGCTCGCTCGCCCGGCTCTTGTTTTGTATTTTTGTTTATTACAAAACGGTATTTGTTCGTTTCAAGATTAAAAAAAAAACAGGAAACGGTTTGATTTTTCAGAGCAAGGCAACCCTTCTTATTCTTTTTTTACTTAAAAAGGCCCTGGCGGCAGGAATATAGTGTAAAAATCATTGGAAAAACTAAAAGGCATCAATACATATTGGAATAATATACAATTTGTACAAACGAAAATTACACACCGTTCATTATTTCTTTTGTTTTGTTTTGTTCGGAGGTTCTGGTTCAGAAACTGAGGTCCGAAGAATTCATGGCTCCCGGAAGCGGAACATTGAGGCCGCCGTAGTCCAGCATGTACATGGGCCACTGCTGCCCAAGGAGGCAAGAAAAAAGGGATTTAATAGAATAATAATAACAATAATATTTATTTATTCCCAATATTTATATCCCGCCCTTCTCACCCGAAGGGACTCAGGGCGGCTTACAACACCGGCACAATTAGGTGCCTGTACAAAAACAATCCACAATACATAAAATCAGTTAAAAACAATTAAATACAATATAAAATTGCAGTATATACATTTTAAAAAATATATATGCTCAGATCCGTTCATCTGAAATGGTGGAAGAAAGGCAGTCAGAAAAAGCCAATAATAATAATATAATGTGGAAAAAAGGCAGGCGGAAAAGGCCATTAATAATAAAAATGTTGTTAATATAATAATATGGTGCAAGAAAGGCAAGTGGAAAAGGCCATTAATAATAATAATGATAATAATAGTACAATATGGTGGAATAATAATAATAATCATCATCATCATCCAGTAATAATATGGTGGAAAAAAGGCAGAAAAAGCCATTAGTAATAGTAATAATATAATATGGTCGAAGACAAGCTGGCGGAAAAGGCGATTAATAATAATTATAATATGGTGGAAGACAGGCGGAAAAGGCCATTAATAATAATAATAATAATAATAATAATAATAATGTGGAAGAAAGGGAGGTGGGAAAATATAATAGAATATAATATGCTAGAAGAAAGGTAGGCAGAAAAAGCCTTTCAAATATTATGGGGGTAAATGCACACACAAATATATATATAGACATATCTACATATGAATATAGATATATAAGGCTTGCAAATATTGCAGGGGAAATGCACATTTATAGAGAGGATTTGCAAGCGTTTCAGGGGGAAAAGCATATGTAAAATTAAGATATATAATTATGTGAAATTAATATATATAATTATAGATCTTTATCTCGCTCTGCATTGTTTATATAGGCATTGAATATTTGCCTGTTACTATGTTGGAAGCCGACCTGAGTCCCTATCTGGAGGTAGATACACATGAAGTATTATTATTATTAATTGTTAATACCATATTTTTATTGAACCTCCTTTTCCACTTACAGAACTAGTTTTTTTAAAAAATATGGTAAATATTCAAGAACATATAACCTACTGATGCTTCAAGTAATGACATTTTATTGGAATTGTTTTGAAATTGACTCCCAAACTTGCTACGGTGAGGAGGATAATGACTTACCATCAGGGAAAACTGGTTGTTGTTTGACGTGGTCTCCAGGTGGGAAGAGGAGGAGGATGACGAGGAGGACGAGACGGAGTTCCCTTCGGAGATGCGCTTCCGCTTCCGCTTGGGGACCGTGCCGTCACTCACTTTCTAGGAGATAAAAGCAAGAATCATGTTGACGTTCCTCTCCCCACAACGTCCCCTCCTCCTCTCCTCAAAAACACGTCCTGCCAGACTCGACTCTTTACAAGCTTGGTAGATGCTTCTGGAACATGGCCAGACAGCCATGAAATAAGAACAAAATAATATAATAATGATGAAAAACAATAATAATAATATAAAATAATATAAGATCCAAATAATAGAAGGATGCAAAATAATAGTAATATAATAATAATATAAAATAACAACATAAAAATGCAAAATACTGTGTATGATAATGACATGAAATAACAGAATATAATAATAATAAAATAATATGCAATACGTAAGAACAAATATAAAAATGATGTAAAATAATAATAATAATATAAAATAATATAAGATCCAAATAATAGAAGGATGCAAAATAATAGTAATATAATAATAATATAAAATAACAACATAAAAATGCAAAATACTGTGTATGATAATAACATGAAATAACAGAAAATAATAACGATGCAAAATAATAATAAAATAATATGCAATACGTAAGAACAAATATAAAAATGATGTAAAATAATAATATAATAATAATATAAAATAACATAATAATGCAAAATACTGTGTATGATAATAACATGAAATAACAGAAAATAATAACGATGCAAAATAATAATAAAATAATATGCAATACGTAAGAACAAATATAAAAATGATGTAAAATAATAATGTAATAATAATATAAAATAACAACATAATAATGCAAAATCATGTGTATAATAGTATGAAATACTAAAATTGTATAGTCTAATAATGATGTAAAATAATAATATAATATAATATGAAATATAAACAAAACGATATAAGAATGTAAAATAATAAAAATATAAAATATAAAATAAAAACCAATAATATAAGGATGCAAAATAATAATATTATAATAATATAAAATAACATAATAATGCAAAATACTGTGAATTATAATAATATGAAATAACCGAATAATATTATAATGATGCAAAATAACAATAATATAATAAAATATGAAATAAATATAATATGAAATAAGAACAAAATAATATAATATAATAATGTAAAATGATAATAATATAAAAACCAAATAATATAAGGATGCAAAATAATAAAAATAAAAATAATATAATATAAAATAACAACATAATAATGCAAAATCATATGTATAATAATATGAAATAATAACAACATAATAATGCAAAATACTGTGTATTATAATAATATGAAATAACAGAATAATAATAATATAATCTAAAGGCCTTTTCCAGCCGTTCTCCTCAGCGGCGCTCCGCTCGCCTCACTCACCCCGGCCGCCATCTTGGCTGTTCCCTTCCCCGGTTCTCACGCGCCAGGCCACGCCCCTTGCCCCGCCCCCAAGTCCCGGCAGGTCCATCACACAACCCGTCCCTTCCGTCGCCAACCCTGACACATCCATGGACCTCATATTCAAACAACATAATAATACGTAACGATTATTAATAAGCTCGAATACCATATATCTCTGATATTATATTATTATTTATTTTGTATTATTGCGGCTACGATGGGAAACGCCCCCGCACTACATATCTGCCAGGACGCGCTTCGACCAATGAGGGAGCGAAGGAAGGGGAAACGGGCGGGACCTCCCAAGCTACAACCAATGGGAGAAGAGAGCGGAGGCGGAGGGGGGAAAGGGAGGGATAGGAGGAACATAGAGGTATGAAAAGTAAAGAGCGCCCCCGCAATGCGGAAAAGGAACATAGAGGTATGAAAAGCCAAGAGCGCCCCTGCAATGCAGAATTGGAACATAGAGGTACGAAAAGCAAAGCGCGCCCCTGCAATGCAGAAATGGAACATAGAAGTATGAAAAGCAAAGAGCGCCGCTGCAATGCAGAAATGGAACATAGAGGTATGAAAAGCAAAGAGCGCCCCTGCAATGCGGAAAAGGAACATAGAGGTATGAAAAGTAAAGAGCGCCCCCGCAATGCGGAAAAGGAACATAGAGGTATGAAAAGCCAAGAGCGCCCCTGCAATGCAGAATTGGAACATAGAGGTACGAAAAGCAAAGAGCGCCGCTGCAATGCAGAATTGGAACATAGAGGTATGAAAAGCAAAGAGCGCCCCTGCAATGCAGAAATGGAACATAGAGGTACGAAAAGCAAAGAGCGCCCCTGCAATGCGGAAATGGAACATAGAGGTATGAAAAGCAAAGAGCGCCCCTGCAATGCAGAAATGGAACATAGAGGTATGAAAAGCAAAGAGCGCCCCTGCAATGCAGAAATGGAACATAGAGGTATGAAAAGCAAAGAGCGCCCCTGCAATGCAGAAATGGAACATAGAGGTATGAAAAGCAAAGAGCGCCCCTGCAATGCAGAAATGGAACATAGAGGTACGAAAAGCAAAGAGCGCCCCTGCAATGCAGAAATGGAACATAGAGGTATGAAAAGCAAAGAGCGCCCCTGCAATGCGGAAAAGGAACATAGAGGTACGAAAAGCAAAGAGCGCCCCTGCAATGCAGAAATGGAACATAGAGGTATGAAAAGCAAAGAGCGCCCCTGCAATGCGGAAATGGAACATAGAGGTACGAAAAGCAAAGAGCGCCCCTGCAATGCGGAAATGGAACATAGAGGTATGAAAAGCAAAGAGCGCCCCTGCAATGCAGAAATGGAACATAGAGGTATGAAAAGCAAAGAGCGCCCCTGCAATGCAGAAATGGAACATAGAGGTATGAAAAGCAAAGAGCGCCCCTGCAATGCAGAAATGGAACATAGAGGTATGAAAAGCCAAGAGCGCCCCTGCAATGCAGAATTGGAACATAGAGGTATGAAAAGTAAAGAGCGCCCCTGCAATGCGGAAAAGGAACATAGAGGTATGAAAAGTAAAGAGCGCCCCTGCAATGCGGAAAAGGAACATAGAGGTACGAAAAGCAAAGAGCGCCCCTGCAATGCGGAAATGGAACATAGAGGTATGAAAAGCAAAGAGCGCCCCTGCAATGCAGAATTGGAACATAGAGGTACGAAAAGCAAAGAGCGCCGCTGCAATGCAGAATTGGAACATAGAGGTATGAAAAGCAAAGAGCGCCCCTGCAATGCAGAAATGGAACATAGAGGTATGAAAAGCAAAGAGCGCCCCTGCAATGCAGAAATGGAACATAGAGGTATGAAAAGCAAAGAGCGCCCCTGCAATGCAGAAATGGAACATAGAGGTATGAAAAGCCAAGAGCGCCCCTGCAATGCAGAATTGGAACATAGAGGTACGAAAAGCAAAGAGCGCCCCTGCAATGCAGAATTGGAACATAGAGGTATGAAAAGCAAAGAGCGCCCCTGCAATGCAGAAATGGAACATAGAGGTACGAAAAGCAAAGAGCGCCCCTGCAATGCGGAAATGGAACATAGAGGTACGAAAAGCAAAGAGCGCCCCTGCAATGCAGAAATGGAACATAGAGGTATGAAAAGCAAAGAGCGCCCCTGCAATGCAGACTTGGAACATAGAGGTATGAAAAGCAAAGAGCGCCCCTGCAATGCGGAAATGGAACATAGAGGTACGAAAAGCAAAGAGCGCCCCTGCAATGCGGAAATGGAACATAGAGGTATGAAAAGCAAAGAGCGCCCCTGCAATGCAGAAATGGAACATAGAGGTATGAAAAGCAAAGAGCGCCCCTGCAATGCGGAAATGGAACATAGAGGTATGAAAAGCAAAGAGCGCCCCTGCAATGCAGAATTGGAACATAGAGGTACGAAAAGCAAAGAGCGCCCCTGCAATGCAGAATTGGAACATAGAGGTATGAAAAGCAAAGAGCGCCCCTGCAATGCAGAAATGGAACATAGAGGTACGAAAAGCAAAGAGCGCCCCTGCAATGCAGAAATGGAACATAGAGGTATGAAAAGCCAAGAGCGCCCCTGCAATGCAGAATTGGAACATAGAGGTACGAAAAGCAAAGAGCGCCCCTGCAATGCAGAATTGGAACATAGAGGTATGAAAAGCAAAGAGCGCCCCTGCAATGCAGAAATGGAACATAGAGGTACGAAAAGCAAAGAGCGCCCCTGCAATGCGGAAATGGAACATAGAGGTACGAAAAGCAAAGAGCGCCCCTGCAATGCGGAAATGGAACATAGAGGTACGAAAAGCAAAGAGCGCCCCTGCAATGCGGAATTGGAACATAGAGGTACGAAAAGCAAAGAGCGCCCCTGCAATGCGGAAATGGAACATAGAGGTACGAAAAGCAAAGAGCGCCCCTGCAATGCAGAATTGGAACATAGAGGTACGAAAAGCAAAGAGCGCCCCTGCAATGCGGAAATGGAACATAGAGGTACGAAAAGCAAAGAGCGCCCCTGCAATGCGGAAATGGAACATAGAGGTATGAAAAGCAAAGAGCGCCCCTGCAATGCAGAAATGGAACATAGAGGTATGAAAAGCAAAGAGCGCCCCTGCAATGCAGAAATGGAACATAGAGGTATGAAAAGCAAAGAGCGCCCCTGCAATGCGGAAAAGGAACATAGAGGTATGAAAAGTAAAGAGCGCCCCTGCAATGCGGAAAAGGAACATAGAGGTACGAAAAGCAAAGAGCGCCCCTGCAATGCGGAAATGGAACATAGAGGTATGAAAAGCAAAGAGCGCCCCTGCAATGCAGAATTGGAACATAGAGGTACGAAAAGCAAAGAGCGCCGCTGCAATGCAGAATTGGAACATAGAGGTATGAAAAGCAAAGAGCGCCCCTGCAATGCAGAAATGGAACATAGAGGTATGAAAAGCAAAGAGCGCCCCTGCAATGCAGAAATGGAACATAGAGGTATGAAAAGCAAAGAGCGCCCCTGCAATGCAGAAATGGAACATAGAGGTATGAAAAGCCAAGAGCGCCCCTGCAATGCAGAATTGGAACATAGAGGTACGAAAAGCAAAGAGCGCCCCTGCAATGCAGAATTGGAACATAGAGGTATGAAAAGCAAAGAGCGCCCCTGCAATGCAGAAATGGAACATAGAGGTACGAAAAGCAAAGAGCGCCCCTGCAATGCGGAAATGGAACATAGAGGTACGAAAAGCAAAGAGCGCCCCTGCAATGCAGAATTGGAACATAGAGGTATGAAAAGCAAAGAGCGTCCCTGCAATGCAGAATTGGAACATAGAGGTACGAAAAGCAAAGAGCGCCCCTGCAATGCAGAAATGGAACATAGAGGTATGAAAAGCAAAGAGCGCCCCTGCAATGCAGAAATGGAACATAGAGGTACGAAAAGCAAAGAGCGCCCCTGCAATGCAGAAATGGAACATAGAGGTACGAAAAGCAAAGAGCGCCCCTGCAATGCGGAAATGGAACATAGAGGTACGAAAAGCAAAGAGCGCCCCTGCAATGCAGAATTGGAACATAGAGGTATGAAAAGCAAAGAGCGCCCCTGCAATGCAGAATTGGAACATAGAGGTACGAAAAGCAAAGAGCGCCCCTGCAATGCAGAAATGGAACATAGAGGTATGAAAAGCAAAGAGCGCCCCTGCAATGCAGAAATGGAACATAGAGGTACGAAAAGCAAAGAGCGCCCCTGCAATGCAGAATTGGAACATAGAGGTACGAAAAGCAAAGAGCGCCGCTGCAATGCAGAATTGGAACATAGAGGTATGAAAAGCAAAGAGCGCCCCTGCAATGCAGAAATGGAACATAGAGGTATGAAAAGCAAAGAGCGCCCCTGCAATGCAGAAATGGAACATAGAGGTATGAAAAGCAAAGAGCGCCCCTGCAATGCAGAAATGGAACATAGAGGTATGAAAAGCCAAGAGCGCCCCTGCAATGCAGAATTGGAACATAGAGGTACGAAAAGCAAAGAGCGCCGCTGCAATGCAGAATTGGAACATAGAGGTACGAAAAGCAAAGAGCGCCCCTGCAATGCGGAAATGGAACATAGAGGTATGAAAAGCAAAGAGCGCCCCTGCAATGCAGAAATGGAACATAGAGGTACGAAAAGCAAAGAGCGCCCCTGCAATGCAGAAATGGAACATAGAGGTATGAAAAGCAAAGAGCGCCCCTGCAATGCAGAAATGGAACATAGAGGTACGAAAAGCAAAGAGCGCCCCTGCAATGCGGAAAAGGAACATAGAGGTATGAAAAGTAAAGAGCGCCCCTGCAATGCGGAAAAGGAACATAGAGGTACGAAAAGCAAAGAGCGCCCCTGCAATGCAGAAATGGAACATAGAGGTATGAAAAGCAAAGAGCGCCCCTGCAATGCGGAAATGGAACATAGAGGTACGAAAAGCAAAGAGCGCCCCTGCAATGCAGAAATGGAACATAGAGGTATGAAAAGCAAAGAGCGCCCCTGCAATGCAGAAATGGAACATAGAGGTATGAAAAGCAAAGAGCGCCCCTGCAATGCGGAAAAGGAACATAGAGGTATGAAAAGTAAAGAGCGCCCCTGCAATGCGGAAAAGGAACATAGAGGTACGAAAAGCAAAGAGCGCCCCTGCAATGCGGAAATGGAACATAGAGGTATGAAAAGCAAAGAGCGCCCCTGCAATGCAGAATTGGAACATAGAGGTACGAAAAGCAAAGAGCGCCCCTGCAATGCAGAAATGGAACATAGAGGTATGAAAAGCAAAGAGCGCCCCTGCAATGCAGAAATGGAACATAGAGGTACGAAAAGCAAAGAGCGCCCCTGCAATGCAGAATTGGAACATAGAGGTACGAAAAGCAAAGAGCGCCGCTGCAATGCAGAATTGGAACATAGAGGTATGAAAAGCAAAGAGCGCCCCTGCAATGCAGAAATGGAACATAGAGGTATGAAAAGCAAAGAGCGCCCCTGCAATGCAGAAATGGAACATAGAGGTATGAAAAGCAAAGAGCGCCCCTGCAATGCAGAAATGGAACATAGAGGTATGAAAAGCCAAGAGCGCCCCTGCAATGCAGAATTGGAACATAGAGGTACGAAAAGCAAAGAGCGCCGCTGCAATGCAGAATTGGAACATAGAGGTACGAAAAGCAAAGAGCGCCCCTGCAATGCAGAAATGGAACATAGAGGTACGAAAAGCAAAGAGCGCCCCTGCAATGCGGAAATGGAACATAGAGGTATGAAAAGCAAAGAGCGCCCCTGCAATGCAGAAATGGAACATAGAGGTACGAAAAGCAAAGAGCGCCCCTGCAATGCAGAAATGGAACATAGAGGTATGAAAAGCAAAGAGCGCCCCTGCAATGCAGAAATGGAACATAGAGGTACGAAAAGCAAAGAGCGCCCCTGCAATGCGGAAAAGGAACATAGAGGTATGAAAAGTAAAGAGCGCCCCTGCAATGCGGAAAAGGAACATAGAGGTACGAAAAGCAAAGAGCGCCCCTGCAATGCAGAAATGGAACATAGAGGTATGAAAAGCAAAGAGCGCCCCTGCAATGCAGAAATGGAACATAGAGGTATGAAAAGCAAAGAGCGCCCCTGCAATGCGGAAAAGGAACATAGAGGTATGAAAAGTAAAGAGCGCCCCTGCAATGCGGAAAAGGAACATAGAGGTACGAAAAGCAAAGAGCGCCCCTGCAAAGCGGAAATGGAACATAGAGGTATGAAAAGCAAAGAGCGCCCCTGCAATGCAGAATTGGAACATAGAGGTACGAAAAGCAAAGAGCGCCGCTGCAATGCAGAATTGGAACATAGAGGTATGAAAAGCAAAGAGCGCCCCTGCAATGCGGAAAAGGAACATAGAGGTATGAAAAGCAAAGAGCGCCCCTGCAATGCAGAATTGGAACATAGAGGTATGAAAAGCAAAGAGCGCCCCTGCAATGCGGAAAAGGAACATAGAGGTATGAAAAGCAAAGAGCGCCCCTGCAATGCAGAATTGGAACATAGAGGTATGAAAAGCAAAGAGCGCCGCTGCAATGCAGAATTGGAACATAGAGGTACGAAAAGCAAAGAGCGCCGCTGCAATGCAGAATTGGAACATAGAGGTATGAAAAGCAAAGAGCGCCGCTGCAATGCAGAATTGGAACATAGAGGTACGAAAAGCAAAGAGCGCCCCTGCAATGCGGAAAAGGAACATAGAGGTACGAAAAGCAAAGAGCACCCCTGCAATGCAGACTTGGAACATAGAGGTACGAAAAGCAAAGAGCGCCCCTGCAATGCGGAAAAGGAACATAGAGGTATGAAAAGCAAAGAGCGCCCCTGCAATGCAGAATTGGAACATAGAGGTATGAAAAGCAAAGAGCGCCGCTGCAATGCAGAATTGGAACATAGAGGTATGAAAAGCAAAGAGCGCCCCTGCAATGCAGAATTGGAACATAGAGGTACGAAAAGCAAAGAGCGCCGCTGCAATGCAGAATTGGAACATAGAGGTACGAAAAGCAAAGAGCGCCCCTGCAATGCAGAATTGGAACATAGAGGTATGAAAAGCAAAGAGCGCCCCTGCAATGCAGAATTGGAACATAGAGGTACGAAAAGCAAAGAGCGCCGCTGCAATGCAGAATTGGAACATAGAGGTACGAAAAGCAAAGAGCGCCCCCGCAATGCGGAAAAGGAACATAGAGGTATGAAAAGCAAAGAGCGCCGCTGCAATGCAGAATTGGAACATAGAGGTACGAAAAGCAAAGAGCGCCCCTGCAATGCGGAAAAGGAACATAGAGGTATGAAAAGCAAAGAGCGCCGCTGCAATGCAGAATTGGAACATAGAGGTACGAAAAGCAAAGAGCGCCCCTGCAATGCGGAAAAGGAACATAGAGGTATGAAAAGCCAAGAGCGCCCCTGCAATGCAGAATTGGAACATAGAGGTACGAAAAGCAAAGAGCACCCCTGCAATGCAGACTTGGAACATAGAGGTACGAAAAGCAAAGAGCGCCCCTGCAATGCGGAAAAGGAACATAGAGGTATGAAAAGCAAAGAGCGCCCCTGCAATGCAGAATTGGAACATAGAGGTATGAAAAGCAAAGAGCGCCGCTGCAATGCAGAATTGGAACATAGAGGTACGAAAAGCAAAGAGCGCCCCTGCAATGCAGAATTGGAACATAGAGGTATGAAAAGCAAAGAGCGCCCCTGCAATGCAGAATTGGAACATAGAGGTACGAAAAGCAAAGAGCGCCGCTGCAATGCAGAATTGGAACATAGAGGTACGAAAAGCAAAGAGCGCCCCTGCAATGCGGAAAAGGAACATAGAGGTATGAAAAGCAAAGAGCGCCGCTGCAATGCAGAATTGGAACATAGAGGTACGAAAAGCAAAGAGCGCCCCTGCAATGCGGAAAAGGAACATAGAGGTATGAAAAGCAAAGAGCGCCCCTGCAATGCAGAATTGGAACATAGAGGTATGAAAAGCAAAGAGCGCCGCTGCAATGCAGAATTGGAACATAGAGGTACGAAAAGCAAAGAGCGCCGCTGCAATGCAGAATTGGAACATAGAGGTATGAAAAGCAAAGAGCGCCCCTGCAATGCGGAAAAGGAACATAGAGGTATGAAAAGCAAAGAGCGCCCCTGCAATGCAGAAATGGAACATGGAGGTATGTAAAGTAAAGAGCGCCCCTGCAATGCAGAAAAGGAACATAGCGGAGCATTTGGATGTACCAGCCTGGGCGCAGAATACAGTAGAGTCTCACTTATCCAACATTTGCTTATCCAACATTCTGGATTATCCAACGCACTCGACATTTTAGTAGTCAATTCTTCTGTAGTCAATGTGTTCAATACATTGTGATGTTTTGGTGCTAAATTCGTAAATACAGTCATTACTACATAGTATTACTGCATAGTGAAGTAATTTTTCTGTCAAATTTGTTGTATAACGTGATGATTTGGTGCTTAATTTGTAAAATCATAATGTAATTTGATGTTTAATAAACTTTTCCTCAATCCCTCCTTATTATCCAACATATTCGCTTATCCAACATTCTGCCAGCCATTTATGTTTGATAAGTGAGACTCTACCGTAATAATATTGGACCTCCGAGGCGGTCTTCCATGGTTGTGGGCGGAACATGAGGAGAGAATGCTTCACGCTTGCCTCCAACATGCACGAGTTCTTTCTTCCTCCCACCCTGGACATCATCCCACAAGCCTTACTTCTCCATAGAACTAATTATAACAGTGAGGATGAATGGCCATCTGTCAGGAGGGATCAGATGGTGCCTTCCTACCTATAACATGATGTCTTGGTGCTTAATTTGTAAAATCATAACCTATTTTGATGTTTAATAGTCTTTTCCTTAATCTTTCCAACATATTCGATTATCCAACGTTCTGCTGGCCTGTTTATGTTGAATAAGTGAGACTCTACTGTACATACAATATATTATTAGTACAGCACAATACAAGCATTATATATTATTATATTGTACTATATGACTATGTTGCAGTATTACTAACATTACATGTAATATAAATATTTAATTATAATAGCATATTATTATTATATTGTAATACATTGGAATATTATGTGTGTATAGTAGTATAGTATGTTTGGGACTCCAACTCCCACAATGCCTAGCAGCCTGCCTACGGGTTGGGGAAGAGTCCAAAACACCAGGAGCGAAGGCCGAAGTGGCTTTTCCTGCCTGGGATTCCTTCCCTGCCTTGGCCTGCGAACGTTTGGAAGGCCACGCTCCCGGCTCCCTTCCTCCTCCTCCCGGGCCTTGGCGACGAGGCCTCGACGGAGCCGGGTCGCCGTGGAATCGGCCGCCCCGAACACTTACCGGGCCGGGAAACTATCTTGCCGCCCTGTGACGGAGGCCGCGCAGACGCAGAAGGGAAAGGGGTGCCTGTAGTGGGCGGGGCCAACTTCCCTTAAATACGGAAGAGGCCGCGCAGACGCAGAAGGGAAAGGGGTGCCTGTAGTGGGCGGGGCCAAGTTCCCTCAAATACGGAAGAGGCCGCGCAGACGCAGAAGGGAAAGGGGTGCCTGTAGTGGGCGGGGCCAAGTTCCCTTAAATACGGAAGAGGCCGCGCAGACGCAGAAGGGAAAGGGGTGCCTGTAGTGGGCGGGGCCAAGTTCCCTCAAATACGGAAGAGGCCGCGCAGACGCAGAAGGGAAAGGGGTGCCTGTAGTGGGCGGGGCCAAGTTCCCTCAAATACGGAAGAGGCCGCGCAGACGCAGAAGGGAAAGGGGTGCCTGTAGTGGGCGGGGCCAAGTTCCCTCAAATACGGAAGAGGCCGCGCAGACGCAGAAGGGAAAGGGGTGCCTGTAGTGGGCGGGGCCAAGTTCCCTTAAATACGGAAGAGGCCGCGCAGACGCAGAAGGGAAAGGGGTGCCTGTAGTGGGCGGGGCCAAGTTCCCTCAAATACGGAAGAGGCCGCGCAGACGCAGAAGGGAAAGGGGTGCCTGTAGTGGGCGGGGCCAACTTCCCTTAAATACGGAAGAGGCCGCGCAGACGCAGAAGGGAAAGGGGTGCCTGTAGTGGGCGGGGCCAAGTTCCCTCAAATACGGAAGAGGCCGCGCAGACGCAGAAGGGAAAGGGGTGCCTGTAGTGGGCGGGGCCAAGTTCCCTCAAATACGGAAGAGGCCGCGCAGACGCAGAAGGGAAAGGGGTGCCTGTAGTGGGCGGGGCCAAGTTCCCTTAAATACGGAAGAGGCCGCGCAGACGCAGAAGGGAAAGGGGTGCCTGTAGTGGGCGGAGCCAAGTTCCCTCAAATACGGAAGAGGCCGCGCAGTCGAAGAGAAAATGCCTGTAGTGGGCGGGGCCAAGTTCCCTCAAATACGGAAGAGGCCGCGCAGACGCAGAAGGGAAAGGGGTGCCTGTAGTGGGCGGGGCCAAGTTCCCTCAAATACGGAAGAGGCCGCGCAGACGCAGAAGGGAAAGGGGTGCCTGTAGTGGGCGGGGCCAAGTTCCCTCAAATACGGAAGAGGCCGCGCAGACGCAGAAGGGAAAGGGGTGCCTGTAGTGGGCGGGGCCAAGTTCCCTCAAATACGGAAGAGGCCGCGCAGACGCAGAAGGGAAAGGGGTGCCTGTAGTGGGCGGGGCCAACTTCCCTTAAATACGGAAGAGGCCGCGCAGACGCAGAAGGGAAAGGGGTGCCTGTAGTGGGCGGGGCCAAGTTCCCTCAAATACGGAAGAGGCCGCGCAGACGCAGAAGGGAAAGGGGTGCCTGTAGTGGGCGGGGCCAAGTTCCCTCAAATACGGAAGAGGCCGCGCAGACGCAGAAGGGAAAGGGGTGCCTGTAGTGGGCGGGGCCAAGTTCCCTTAAATACGGAAGAGGCCGCGCAGACGCAGAAGGGAAAGGGGTGCCTGTAGTGGGCGGAGCCAAGTTCCCTCAAATACGGAAGAGGCCGCGCAGTCGAAGAGAAAATGCCTGTAGTGGGCGGGGCCAGGTTCCTACGAATAGGGAGCAGGCCGCGCATGCGCAGGAGTGTCTGCAGTGCCTTCCCTGCTCCATGCTTGGTAGTCCCTGTGTAAACTTTCCCACAGGAAAGGCCCTGCAGACTAATCCTGCCAGAGAAGTCAACCCATGAAGCAACCTGGACACAGAATATTTTATTTATTTATGACAGTATTTCTTCCCAGACCTTCTCACCCAATAAGGGGAGACTCAGGGTGGCTGACAAATAGGGTGGCTTATAAACAATTACAATCACATTTCAATTCAATTTAAAATTCGAGTTACATTAAAACATTCGTAACATTATTATTAACCTCATTTGTATCCCGCTCATTTATGGAGATGAGCGGCATACAAGATACATCTAGGCAAAAATTCAATGCAAATAAAGCAAACATTACATACAATCAATAGATAAATACACTTTAGTGCCATGTAGGCAGAGTTAAATACTTTTTGGCACTGGCCAGGTGTACTTGGGGTGCAAGAAAATTGTGGTGTTTATTAATAATACTTCATTTTTATATCCTGCTCCCATGTCACATGTAATAAAGTCATACATTAAAAACAATATTAACAATAAAACCATATAACAGAATATCAGAACAATGAGTGCAAAACTTATACAGGTGTTTCTCTCAACTTTATTTGTAGAAAACAAGATTTATAAAAGGCAGCAGCACAAAGTGTATTGTAATCTAGATGTTTCATGCTGCCAAAAACTCATTATGCCTTTCAATAATAACCATATAACAGCCTATCAGAACAATGAGTCTGAGCACAGTGCAAAACTTATAGTATTTCTCTTGACTTTATTTGTAGAAAACGAGGTTTATAAAAGGCAGCAGCACAAACTGTATTGTAATCTAGATGTTTAAGGCTGCCAAAAATTCAATGTTTGAATAATAACCAGAAAACACCTTTTTTTGGGAAGTTTTATTCTTAAACGCTGACATTGTTGGAAAGGGGTCGAGCTCAGCATCCGGAAAGGCAAGGCGTCCTGCTCTCCGTGATCTCCGTCCGTCTGTCCGTCCGTCCGTCCGTCCGTGGCTCTTGTCCAGGAGGAGCCCCTCTGCCCCTCCCTCCCTCGGCGATTCCGGAGACATGGAACAAGGGAGAAAACAAGTGTCAGAAGGGCAGAACCAAGGGAGCATCTCGCTTTTGGGGGCTCTTGGGAACTGCGGGAGCAAAGCCACAGCTTGACGCATGTCGCTTTTTCTCCCCAGGACAGAGGATCCCCTTCCACCAGGCATTTATTTATGGGGAGTGGGGGTCCCTGCACAGAGAAAAGGGGGTCCTAAGGGGGTCCCACGTTTGCATCCAGAACCAGGCTCCCTGTTGCATGAGGAACGCGGCTGCCGGGGAGGGAGGGAGGGGTGTCCATTGGCCCTGGGCGGATGGCGGAGGGGCTTTCTGGTCCCCGCTCTCCTCCAATCCGGCGACCTAAACACTGGGGTCCCGAGGGGGGGCGCTCCCAGCGCAGGGCAGGGACAGGGGGGCCTTCTTCCCACCCGAGGCCCAGAGGCCCCCTCCCAACTTGGTTCTTGCCAACAGGCAAAAACAGCCCTATTTACAAGTGCTGCTCTAGTTAAGAATTGGGTTAGTAGGGTTAGCAGGTTAAGGTTAGTTTAGGTATTAATCTGAGCTGCTACGAGATGTTTAAAATGCCCGTGACGTGCGCTGGGAGCGGCCGCTCGGGTCCCCAGAGTTGTTTCCTTGGGTGCAAGGGTTTTAATATATATATTTATATTTTTATATCCCGCTGTCCCGCCAGCCGCAACCCCCTGCCCGTCTAGGGAGATCCGCCCCCCCCCCCACGATCTGCACAGGGCAAAGGAGGACCCGCCCGTCCCAGAGTGGGGCCTCAATGCCACACTCAAGCGGAGCCGTGAATGTGTTCCTCAAAGGAAGGCCTAGCGCACAGGGAGCCTGCTTTCTGATGCAAAGGTAGGAGTGAAATGCCTGGTCTGACACATTAATGACAGGGGATCTCAGTGGGAGGGCCCTCCCCCTAGCAACAACATAGTCCTATGTAATAACATTGTGCTAGGATAATAATATACTATTAATGTCATATTGAGACTAATATGAATAACTAATATTAACATTGTGCTAGGATAATAATATACTCAATGTCATATCTATACTAATATCAATAACTAATATAAACATCTAATAACCAAGATGCTCCTCCCCCAATAACATGCTATTCTAATTTATATTGTATATACAGTAGTCTCATCCAACATTCTGGATTATCCAACATTCTGGATTATCCAACGCATTTTTGTAGTCCATGTTTTCAATGCGTTGTGATATTTTGGTGCTAAATCCGTAAATACAGTAATTACTACATAGCATTACTGCGTATTGAACTACTTTTTCTGTCAAATGATGTTTTGGTGCTTAATTTGTAAAATCATCAACTAATTTGATGTTTAATAGGCTTTTCCATAATGCCTCCTTATTATCCAACAGCGCAGGCTGGAAAGCAAGCCAGCTGCAATTAACTGCAATGAATCACTCTGACCAGGAGGTCACGAGTTCGAGGCCCGCTCGGAGCCTGTTTGTTTGTCTTTGTTCTATGTTAAAAGGCATTGAATGTTTGCCTATATGTGTCATGTGATCCGCCCTGAGTCCCCTTCGGGGTGAGAAAGAAGGGCGGAATATAAATGCTGTAAATAAATAAATATCAACAAATCACTCTGACCAGGAGGTCATGAGTTTGAGGCCAGCCCGGTAAAATGCTGTAAATAAATAAATAAATATTCGCTGGCCCTTTTATGTTGGATGACTACTGTGTGTGTGTGTATATATAATTTAATATATAATTATAACATATTGCATATACATATAATGTTCATATTATTATATTGTAATACGATATACTAATAATAAAATATAATAATATTAATTATGTATTACATTTTGCATGTAATACTACTAATAACATTACCATATATTCATATAGTACAATATAGTAATTTACTGCCAGTATTGTACTATGGTAATAATATAATATTGTATGTAAATTTATTTTGTAAGCTGTTCACCTTGGGGGTGAGAAGGGCAGCATATACATCTAGCAAATAAATAAATAATGCAATATAATACTAACAATGATACAATATAATAATATGAATTACATATAATATATTAAATGTAATATTGCTAATAACATTTCTGTATAGTGGTATAATGCAGTGTAGTAATATATAATGCTAATATTGTGCGATGCTAATGATACAGTGTATGTAATACACCTATCTGTATTTTATGATGTGTTTTATGAATACTGATGTAAGTTAATGATGACTTACATTGCACTGTATGGTTTTTTATATATGCGTCTTATTGTTAAGCTGCCCTGAGTCCCCTTTAAGGGGAGAGAGGGCGGGATATAAATGTAATAAATACAAAAATCTCCTTTTACCAGGCTTCAAATTAATCATATGGGGTCCCCCCATGCCTGGCTATGCAGAATAGGCTGTAGCCCATAGGCCTGCTTTTAGGTTAAGATTCTCCCAGGCATCCTATTAAAAATGGAGGGTCCCTCACCTTGCGTTAACCAAAGGGGTTCCCACCTGCTAGGTTTGGCTTTAAACGCAGCGGATCCCTCAGAAGCCTGGTTTTAAATTAATTGCAAACCTCCTTTAACGAGGGTTTGCCTTACAAATAGTTTTCCACGTGGAAAGGTTGGCATTAAAAGGGGGTCCACGTATACCTTGAATGGATTTGAACTGAACACACCTATCTGTATTTTATAATGTGTTTTATGAATACTGATGTAAGTTAGTGATGATTTATATTGCACTGTGTGGTTTTTATATATGGGAGTTATTGTTGAGCCGCCCTGAGTCCGCTGTTGGGTGAGAAGGGCGGGATATAAATATTGTAATAAATAAATATGTAAATATAACTTGTAAGCCACTCTGAGTCCCCTTTTAAGGAGAGAGAGGGCGGGATATAAATATTGTAATAAATAAATATGTAAATATCACTTGTAAGCCGCTCTGAGTCCCCTTTTAAGGAGAGAGAGGGCGGGATATAAATATTGTAATAAATAAATATGTAAATATCACTTGTAAGCCGCTCTGAGTCCCCTTTTAAGGATAGAGGGTGGGATATAAATATTGTAATAAATAAATATGTAAATATCACTTGTAAGCCGCTCTGAGTCCCCTTTTAAGGGGAGAGAGGGCGGGATATAAATATTGTAATAAATAAATATGTAAATATCACTTGTAAGCCGCTCTGAGTCCCCTTTTAAGGAGAGAGAGGGCGGGATATAAATATTGTAATAAATAAATATGTAAATATCACTTGTAAGCCGCTCTGAGTCCCCTTTTAAGGATAGAGGGTGGGATATAAATATTGTAATAAATAAATATGTAAATATCACTTGTAAGCCGCTCTGAGTCCCCTTTTAAGGATAGAGGGTGGGATATAAATATTGTAATAAATAAATATGTAAATATCACTTGTAAGCCGCTCTGAGTCCCCTTTTAAGGAGAGAGAGGGCGGGATATAAATATTGTAATAAATAAATATGTAAATATCACTTGTAAGCCGCTCTGAGTCCCCTTTTAAGGATAGAGGGTGGGATATAAATATTGTAATAAATAAATATGTAAATATCACTTGTAAGCCGCTCTGAGTCCCCTTTTAAGGATAGAGGGTGGGATATAAATATTGTAATAAATATGTAAATATCACTTGTAAGCCGCTCTGAGTCCCCTTTTAAGGGGAGAGAGGGCCGGATATAAATCTTGTAATAAATAAATAAATAAATAAATACAAAAATCTCCTTTTCCCAGGCTTCAAGTTAATAATCTGGGGTCCCCCCATGCCTGGCTATGCAGAATAGGCTGTAGCCCATAGGCCTGCATTTAGGTTAAGATTCTGCCAGGCATCTTATTAAATAGGGAGGGTCCCTTGCCTTACGTTAACCAAGGGGTTCCCACCTGCTAGGTTTGGCTTTAAACGCAGCGGGTCCCTCAGAAGCCTGGTTTTAAACTAATTGCAAACCTCCTTTAACGAGGGTTTGCCTTACAAATGGAGTTTTCCACGTGCCAGGAATAAATACCACGTGCCAGGCCCTTTAAAAGGGGTCCAACCTTGAATGGATTCTCTTTGCAAGCGCTTGGCCGGAAGCCCCAAACTGCTTCAAGGCATTTACAATGGCCAATCGCCGGAGTGGGAGTCCCCGATCTATTGGGGAAGAGTCCCCGTGGGCACCAGCTGTACATGTGTATGTGTTTGTGTGTGTCATGTGTGTTTGTGTGTGTCATGTGTGTTTGTGTGTGTCGTGTGTGTGTGTGTGTGCGCAAGGCAGCCGTGGAGGCTGGAAGGAGTGTCTCACCTGGCTTAAGGGCTCCGCTGTAGAATCTCCTTCCCGGAATCTTCTTTTTACCTGTGTTGCAGATCCTTCCCAGACAGGAAGGATCCCTCTCGGCCGATGGGAGACGGTGTCCGGCAGGAGCCCTCCGGGAGTCCAGGCACATGGAACGGGAGAGAAAACAGTGCGTCTATACCTGACTTTTCGTGAAAACAGCCTAAGATATCTCCCCATGGCTGGCCTTACGGGTTAAAAGAAGCAAGGAAATCCCCACATCTGGCCTTAAAGGTTAAAAAAACCAGGGATTTCCCCACGTAAGGGACTTAAAGGTTAAAATAACCAGGGATATCCCCACGAAAGGGACTTAAAGGTTAAAATAACCAGGGATATCCCCATGTAAGGGATTTAACGGTTATAAAAACCAGGGATTTCCCCACGTAAGGGACTTAAAGGTTAAAATAACCAGGGATATCCCCACGTAAGGGACTTAAAGGTTAAAATAACCAGGGATATCCCCACGTAAGGGACTTAAAGGTTAAAATAACCAGGGATATCCCCACGTAAGGGACTTAAAGGTTAAAATAACCAGGGATATCCCCACGTAAGGGACTTAAAGGTTAAAATAACCAGGGATATCCCCACGTAAGGGACTTAAAGGTTAAAATAACCAGGGATATCCCCACGTAAGGGACTTAAAGGTTAAAAAAACCAGGGATCTCCATATTGCCTGGTGTTACGTGAAATAGGAGATCTCTATAGGGCAGGCCGCCTTGGTTTAACAGATCTCTATAGGGCAGGCCGCATTAGTTTCTGGATAGGAGATCTCTATACGCCTAACTTTAAGAATAGAGGATCCCCTTTAACCAGGCTTTAATTAGGAATAGTGGTCCCCTGGGTGTGTGGCCTTACATAAATAAAAGGGGGTCCTACATAATAATAACAAGAACAATAACAATAATAATTTTATCTGCTTCCTGGTATATCTTTTTCGTGGAATCAATAATAATAATAATCATAATAATAATAATTTTATCTGCTTCCTGGTATTTCTTTTTCCAGGTGCCTGTAATCAATAATAATAATAATAATAATTTTATCTGCTTCCTGGTATTTCTTTTTCCAGGTGCCTGTAATCAATAATAATAATAATAATAATAATAATAATAATTTTATCTGCTTCCTGGTATTTCTTTTTCCAGGTGCCTCGAATCAATAATAATAATAATTTTACCTGCTTCCTGGTATTTCTTTTTCCAGGTGCCTCGAATCAATAATAATAATAATAATAATTTTATTTTTGTACCCTGCCACCGTCTCCCCAGAGGGACTCGGGGCGGCTCACTGATATAAAACCAGCCTATCATGCTATCAAATACAAACAATTAAATTTAAAAGGAATTAACAAAAATCACAATCATGATGCCTATGTTTGCAGTAAAAAAAAAGGTTCGCCACGTGCTAGGCGTTGGCATGAGGCACACGGCTCTGGTCTCCCCTTGAGTGTGGCCTCGAAGCTCCGCCCGGGGAGGGAGGGGGCGTCCGTTGGCCCTGGACGGATGATATACAAGCGGCAGGGTCCATGGGTTGGGGGAGAGCGAGGGGCCCAGCCCTGGCACCGTGGGGAACACACTAAGGACCAAGAGGCTGCTCTCAGGACACCTTAGGGGCCTTTTGCAATGTCCTTCCATGGGGGCCCTTTTATGGGGGGCCAGGAGGCCCCCTCCCTTCCCAGCTTGGTTCTTGCCATCAGGCAGAACACAGTCCTATTTAAAAGGCCAGGGTACCCTATTTAGAATGGTGTTAGTAGGATGTTAGTAAGTGAGTTAAGGTATTAATATTTTTATTTCTAAGTTGCAAGGACATCTTAAAATGCCCGTAACGTGTGCTGCCCCCCGCGATGCCAGGGCGGGCCCCCCCGCTGACCCCCAAGCTGTGACCCCTACGGCCCGTATAGGAAGACCCATCATCTGCCTAGAACAAAGGGAGGACCCGTCCGTTCCCGAGTGGGACTTCTTCGATGCCACACGCGAGGGGAACCGTGTGCAAAGGTAACCCTTTTTTTAATGCAAAGATAGACATTAAATGCCTACCCTTACACCAATTACCCTGAAAACGACCTTTTTTGGGAGGCAGGCGGTGTCCTTGCGAGGGTGTCTTCAAGCATCTTCCGTCCTCTGTCTCTCGACCTTTTGTTTCTTTCTTCACGTTGACTTGAATTCAGCGCTGGGAGAAGAGTGAGTGGGAAGACAGCATTCAGAAAAAAAAACAGGCATTGTCTTCTATCTATTTTGCAAGGCCAGGAAGGCAGTTCCCATCTTATCTCCTGTACCTGTAACATGCTATGCTAATAATATAATATGTATTATGTATATATAGTATATCGTATATAATATACAATATAATAGACAATGATATATAATAATATATTGCATATACGTACAATATATTATATTATTATATTATAATATGATATGATAATATAATATTATTATTAATGTTATATTATATTATTATTAATATGTTATATTATTATATTATATTCAATATAATATATTGAATATACATACAATATAATACAATATAATATTAATTATGTTATGTATTACCTGTAATATTTCTAATAACATTACAGTATGATGGTATAGTACAATATAGTTATATATAATGCTATTATTGTGAATGCTAATACTTTCTATGTACATATAAAATTATATATAATATATAATCAATATTATATTGTGTTATTATTATATTTTATTACATTACAATATTATTATCAATATTATATGCATATACATTAAATCATATTATTATAAACTACATTGTCCATTATATACAAAATAATACATATATATATATAAAATTTTCAGCATAGCATGTTATGGGTCTTAAGGCTGGAAATAAATCAGATTGGTAAAAAAATGCCATTATTATTCTACTCCTTTCCTCTAGAAAGCTGTATGAATTTTCAAAAATGTTGCCATGTGTTGTCAAAGGTTTTCATGGGTTGTTGTGAGTTTCTGGGCTGCCACCTCAAAAAGCAGGGCCAGCTAACACCTCCAAACACAGGATTCCCCCAGGCAGGAAGCAGCCAGGCCTTGAAACTGCAGGCCATTCAATGCTAATCAAGGTGGCCAATAACAGCATTCACATTTGCCTGCAACAGACAAGGGTTCTTTCTCCCACCCTGGACATTTCGCAGATATATAAAAGCCTCATCACTCCCCTAGTTTCCTGCCATAGATGTGGGCGAAACGTCAGGAGAGAATGCTTCTGGGGCATAGCCATACGGCCCGTAAAACTCACAACAACCCAAAATTTTAGCCTTTTTCTTCTTCTCTGGAAAAGACCTTGTAATTATTTTTTTTTTTGGTTTGATATAATAAAATATAATAAAATATCAATACATAAAATAGAAGTGAAAAGAAATGATCTGGATAAGAAATAAATCAGATTATAATAAATAAAAAAGAACAATATTCACCTGGTCCCTTCAGAAAAAGCTGTGGAAATTTTCAAAAATTTTGCCTTTATTTCTTCCGTCCGTTTCACAAGGCTTTGCCATTTCTGAGGGAATAAGAAGAAGAGATTAAGGAAAAGCCTATTAAACATTAAATTAGGTTATGATTTTACAAATTAAGCACCAAAACATCATGTTATACAACAAATTTGACAGAAGAAATAGTTCAATAGGCAGTAATACTATGTAGTAATTACTGTATTTAAGAATTTAGCACCAAAATATCACAATGCATTTAAAACATTGACTACAAAAATGCGTTGGATAATCCAGAACGTTGGATAAGCGAGTGTTGGATAAGTGAGACTCTACTGTATTTGTAAATATTTTTTCCGAATATTTTCCTTATTTTTGGCAAATATTTCCACAAATATTTGTATGATTTTTTGGGTGAATATTTTGTGAATATTTTATTTCAATGTTTGTGAATGTTTTCATGATTGTTTTTTTCTGAATGTATTTGTGAATATTTTTTATGAATATTTTTTTGTGAATATTTTTCCCCAAATACTTTGCTTATTTTTGGCAAATATTTCTGCAAATATTTTATTATTTCAATATTAATATTTTAATGATTTTGTAAATATTTCAGTGAACATTTTTTCCCCTGAATATTTTACGGTACAGTAGAGTCTCGCTTATCCAAGTTTCTGGATTATCCAACCCATTTTTGATTTCAATATATCGTGATATTTTGGTGCTAAATTCGTAAATACAGTAGTTACAACATAACATTACTGCATATTGAACTACTGTTTCTGTCAAATTTGTTGTAAAACATGATGTTTTGGTGCTTAATTGGTAAAATCATAACCTAACTTGATATTTAATAGGCTTTTCCTTAATCCCTCATTATCCAAGATATTCGCTTATCCAAGCTTTAGCTTGGAGAAATGAGACTCTACTGTATTTTCTATTACAATGCTTTGTGACTTGAGGCGATTTGAGGCAAAAAATAATGAAATTTTAATAAATAAAATAGTTTTCTTTCTTTCTGTTTCACAAAGCCTTTATGCAACCTTATCTTGTGCTATTTGAGGCCATTTTTGATAAAATTAAGATAAGACTAATATAGAAAATAGGCATTTTCCTCTTTGTATTTCAATTTTGAGGAGATTCCTGAGGTAAAGAATTCCCAAAATAACAAGGAAAGCAACATAAAATGAAGTGGGATTGGAAGAGAAGCCTTTCCTGAGGTAAAAGTGATTCCCCAAAGGAAAGGCGTCTCTTTAAACTCCAGATTAATTTCAAATGAACCAGGTGAGCCTGTAAAAAGGGGCCCTTATTCACCTGCTTCAGAAACGGAGCCTGTCTCTTCGGGCCTTCTCGCCGCGGCTGCCCTTTCTTTCTTTCTTTCTTTCTTTCTTTCTTTCTTTCTTTCTTCCGACCCAGGCCTTCAGAATGGCTCCCAGGCCAAGCTGCCTTCTCTCTCGGCGTCCCGAGATTGTCTGAGGCAAATTTTACAATTTACAGCCAAGAAGAAGCCCCGCCTCCAAAACGGCCGGTTTTTTTTTTTAGCCTTGGTCCCACCCCTTTGCCATCTGTCGCCGCCCGATTGGACGATTCTCCTGCTCGCCAATTTGGGCGCGAAAACAGGGCGCTGCTTGACGCATGCGCACTCCGTTGTGATTTAAAATATATGTTAGCCTCCCAATCCGGCCGCCTTTTTGGCCTTGGTCCCACCCCTTCGCCATGTGTCGCCGCCCGATTGGACGATTCTCCTGCTCGCCAATTTGGGCGCGAAAACAGGGCGCTGCTTGACGCATGCGCACTCCGTTGTCATTTAAAATATGTTAGCCTCCCAGTCCGGCCGCCTTTTTGGCCTTGGTCCCACCCCTTCGCCATGTGTCGCCGCCCGATTGGACGATTCTCCTGCTCGCCAATTTGGGCGCGAAAACAGGGCGCTGCTTGACGCATGCGCACTCCGTTGTGATTTAAAATATATGTTAGCCTCCCAATCCGGCCGCCTTTTTTGGCCTTGGTCCCACCCCTTCGCCATGTGTCGCCGCCCGATTGGACAATTCTCCCGCACGTCACAGGCTGAGGCAGGTCAAATTGGGCGGGAAAGAAATAATAATTGGTTTTCCAGAAGCATTCTCTCCTGACGTTTCGCCCACATCTTATGCAACTTATCATTTAGCACTGGTATGTGACAGAATACGAATAATATAACATGCTAGTGGTGTATTATAGATATTGTGGTATATGATTAATATAGTACAATGTAAGAAATAATAATGGGTTTTCCAGAAGCATTCTCTCCTGACATTTCGCCCACATCTCTTATGCAACTTATCATTTAGCACTAGTTATATTATGTAATACTAATAATATAATATACTAGGGGTGTATTATAGACATTGTGGTATATGATTAATATAGTACAATGTAAGAAATAATAATTGGTTTTCCAGAAGCATTCTCTCCTGACGTTTTGCCCACATCTCTTATGCAACTTATCATTTAGCACTGGTATGTGACAGAATACGAATAATATAACATGCTAGTGGTGTATTATACATATTGTGGTATATGATTAATATAGTACAATGTAAGAAATAATAATTGGTTTTCTAGAAGCATTCTCTCCTGACATTTCGCCCACATCTCTTATGCAACTTATCATTTAGCACTAGTTATATTATGTAATACTAATAATATAATGTACTAGGGGTGTATTATAGACATTGTGGTATATGATTAATATAGTACAATGTAAGAAATAATAATTGGTTTTCCAGAAGCATTCTCTCCTGACGTTTCGCCCACATCTCTTATGCAACTTATCATTTAGCACTGGTATGTGACAGAATACGAATAATATAACATGCTAGTGGTGTATTATACATATTGTGGTATATGATTAATATAGTACAATCTAAGAAATAATAATTGGTTTTCCAGAAGCATTCTCTCCTGACATTTCGCCCACATCTCTTATGCAACTTATCATTTAGCACTAGTTATATTATGTAATACTAATAATATAATGTACTAGGGGTGTATTATAGACATTGTGGTATATGATTAATATAGTACAATGTAAGAAATAATAATTGGTTTTCCAGAAGCATTCTCTCCTGACGTTTCGCCCACATCTCTTATGCAACTTATCATTTAGCACTGGTATGTGACAGAATACGAATAATATAACATGCTAGTGGTGTATTATACATATTGTGGTATATGATTAATATAGTACAATCTAAGAAATAATAATTGGTTTTCCAGAAGCATTCTCTCCTGACATTTCGCCCACATCTCTTATGCAACTTATCATTTAGCACTAGTTATATTATGTAATACTAATAATATAATGTACTAGGGGTGTATTATAGACATTGTGGTATATGATTAATATAGTACAATGTAAGAAATAATAATTGGTTTTCCAGAAGCATTCTCTCCTGACGTTTCGCCCACATCTCTTATGCAACTTATCATTTAGCACTGGTATGTGACAGAATACGAATAATATAACATGCTAGTGGTGTATTATAGATATTGTGGTATATGATTAATATAGTACAATCTAAGAAATAATAATTGGTTTTCCAGAAGCATTCTCTCCTGACGTTTCGCCCACATCTCTTATGCAACTTATCATTTAGCACTGGTATGTGACAGAATACGAATAATATAACATGCTAGTGGTGTATTATACATATTGTGGTATATGATTAATATAGTACAATCTAAGAAATAATAATTGGTTTTCTAGAAGCATTCTCTCCTGACATTTCGCCCACATCTCTTATGCAACTTATCATTTAGCACTAGTTATATTATGTAATACTAATAATATAATGTACTAGGGGTGTATTATAGACATTGTGGTATATGATTAATATAGTACAATGTAAGAAATAATAATTGGTTTTCCAGAAGCATTCTCTCCTGACGTTTCGCCCACATCTCTTATGCAACTTATCATTTAGCACTGGTATGTGACAGAATATGAATAATATAACATGCTAGTGGTGTATTATACATATTGTGGTATATGATTAATATAGTACAATCTAAGAAATAATAATTGGTTTTCTAGAAGCATTCTCTCCTGACGTTTCGCCCACATCTCTTATGCAACTTATCATTTAGCACTGGTATGTGACATAATACGAATAATATAACATGCTAGTGGTGTATTATACATATTGTGGTATATGATTAATATAGTACAATGTAAGAAATAATAATTGGTTTTCCAGAAGCATTCTCTCCTGACGTTTTGCCCACATCTCTTATGCAACTTATCATTTAGCACTGGTATGTGACAGAATACGAATAATATAACATGCTAGTGGTGTATTATACATATTGTGGTATATGATTAATATAGTACAATCTAAGAAATAATAATTGGTTTTCCAGAAGCATTCTCTCCTGACATTTCGCCCACATCTCTTATGCAACTTATCATTTAGCACTGGTATGTGACAGAATACGAATAATATAACATGCTAGTGGTGTATTATACATATTGTGGTATATGATTAATATAGTACAATCTAAGAAATAATAATTGGTTTTCCAGAAGCATTCTCTCCTGACGTTTTGCCCACATCTCTTATGCAACTTATCATTTAGCACTGGTATGTGACATAATACGAATAATATAACATGCTAGTGGTGTATTATACATATTGTGGTATATGATTAATATAGTACAATGTAAGAAATAATAATTGGTTTTCCAGAAGCATTCTCTCCTGACGTTTCGCCCACATCTCTTATGCAACTTATCATTTAGCACTGGTATGTGACATAATACTAATAATATAACATACTAGTGGTGTATTATAGATATTGTGGTATATTATTAATATAGTACAATCTAAGAATAATGGGTTTTCCAGAAGCATTCTCTCCTGACGTTTCGCCCACATCTCTTATGCAACTTATGATTTAGCACTCGTATGTTACATAATACTAATAATATAATATACTAGTGGTGTATTATAGATATTGTGGTATATGATTAATATAGTACAATGTTAGAAATAATAATTGGTTTCCAGAAGCATTCTCTCCTGACGTTTCGCCCACAATGTAATTTTATTGGTATCTATTTTTATTTCTGAAATTTCCCACTCTCAGCTTATACTGGAGTGAATGATTTCCCAGTTATTTGTGGTGAAAGTAGGTGCTTCGGCTTATATTCGGGTCGGCTTATACTCGAGTATATACAGTAATGTAATTTTTTTGGTATCTATTTTTATTTCTGATATTACCCACCCTCTGCTTATACTGGAGTCAATGATTTCCCAGTTTTTTTGTGGTAAAATTAGGTGCCTCGGTTCATATTCGGGTCGGCTTATATCCGAGTATTTAGGGTATTTGAAGAATATTCCATGGAGAGGCCTTCCTCCTCCTCCTCCTCCTCCTCCCTCTCCATTGAGGGCAATGCGGGGAATTTTCCAGTCCGCCTGCAATGCGCGCCTTTCACCACTGGATGGAGACAAACACACACAGCGGCTTATTCCCTATTCATTTTCTCTCCGCCTGCAATGCGCGCCTTTCACCACTGGATGGAGACAAACACACAGTGGCTTATTCCCATTGACTTTCTCTCCGCCTGCAATGCGCGCCTTTCACCACTGGATGGAGACAAACACACACAGCGGCTTATTCCCTATTCATTTTCTCTCCGCCTGCAATGCGCGCCTTTCACCACTGGATGGAGACAAACACACAGTGGCTTATTCCCATTGACTTTCTCTCCGCCTGCAATGCGCGCCTTTCACCACTGGATGGAGACAAACACACACAGCGGCTTTTTCCCATTCACATTCTCTCAGCCTGCAATGCGCGCCTTTCACCACTGGATGGAGACAAACACACACAGCGGCTTCTTCCCATTCACATTCTCTCCGCATGCAATGCGCGGATTTCACCACTGGATGGAGACAAACACCCAGCGGCCTCCTCTCCGTTTACTTTCTCTCCGCCTGCAATGCGCGCCTTTCACCACTGGATGGAGACAAACACACACAGCGGCTTATTCCCTATTCATTTTCTCTCCGCCTGCAATGCGCGCCTTTCACCACTGGATGGAGACAAACACACAGTGGCTTATTCCCATTCACATTCTCTCCGCCTGCAATGCGCGCCTTTCACCACTGGATGGAGACAAACACACAGCGGCCTCCTCTCCCTTTACTTTCTCTCCGCCTGCAATGCGCGGATTTCACCACTGGATGGAGACAGAGAGCAGCGCCTCCTCCCTCCCTCGGGAAAGAAGGCGGGGCCACACTAAGAACCACAGACGTCGGAATGCTAGAGCGTCTCCATTGGGATACCGTAGAGTCGCATTTATCCAACGTTCTGGATTATCCAACGCATTTTTGTAGTCAATGTTTTCAATACATCGTGGCATTTTGGTGCTGAATTCGTAAATACAGTAATTGCAACATAGTATTACTGCGTATTGAACTGCTTTTTCTGTCAAATTTGTTGTATAACATGATGTTTTGGTGATTAATTTGTAAAATCATAACCTAATTTAATGATGGGCAAATGTAGTCATGAATAATGAATAATGTAATAATATAATAATAATAATAATATGATAATATACTACAATAATAATAGAATGATTATATATAAATCTTGATATAGATAGATATAGAAATATAGATATATATAGAAGATAGATAGATAGATATAGATAGATATAGATAAGACATATAGATATATAGATATAGAAGATAGATAGATAGAGATAGATAAGACATATAGATATATAGATATAGAAGATAAAGATAGATATAGATAAGACATATAGTTAGATATAGAAGATAGATAGATATAGATAGATCAATATAGATAGATAAGACATATAGTTATGTATAATAATAATAATAATAATAAATATAACCCATTCACAAAATGAAGATGATAATAAGAAAATAGCAAAATAAATGGCCCGAACTCACAAAATTGACACAACAGCTCAGTTTGCTTTTATGTTCTTTTTGTTTTAATTATAAAAAAACAATATATTTCTTTCAATATTAAAAAAAAAGAGCCACATTATTATAATTTACGAAGAAAAACATTATTTTTGCCTTCCTTCCTTCCTTCCTTCCTTCTTTCCTTCTCAAAAAATAATGGAAAAATAAAACTTGGCGCCCGGATCTTCCAGCATCACGACATCCGCCCGCGCCTCCCTCGACAATAATAATAATAATTTAAAAACACACAAATAGATTCTCTCTAAAATTAATTAATAATAACACTGAAATAAAACAAGCCAGAAAAGGGTCCGTCGTTGCTTAAGAGCCGGCGAGATAAATCCCTGCAGCGGAAAAAAATAGAATAAAATACAATTGGAAAAATTGTAGAAATTTTCCCCAATTTCCAGACACGTTTCTGTAACTCACGGACGGGACTACAACTCCCATTGCCCTGTATAACGGATGGGATTTGTAGTCCAGCCTCGGGAAAACGTCCCAATAACTATGATAATAATAATAATAATAATAATAATAATAGAGTTAAGTTTGCTCTGAGTTCCCAACATCCTCGACACGTTGGACTACAACTCCCATCATCCTGCATAATGGATGGGGTTCGTAGTCCAGCCTCAGGGGAAATGTCCCAATAATAATAGTAATAATAATAATAATAATAATAATAATAATAATAATAATAATAATAGAGTTAAGTTTGCTCTGACTTCCCAACCTCCTCGAGATGTTGGACTACAACTCCCATTACCCTGTATAATGGATGGGATTTATAATCCGTCATCATTGGAAATGTCCCAAAAATACTAATAATATCTGAGTTACATTTGCTCTGACTTCCCAGCATCCTTGACACTTTGGACTACAACTCCCATCATCCCGTGGAGGGGACTACAACTCCCATCGTCCTCACCGGTGGCGAATCTCTTCTTGACCAGGGACATGCGGAAGGCGCTGCCCATCAGCTCCACGCCGGCGCCCGAGACGCACCCGCCCTGGCTGGAGAACTGGGCGGCCACCGGGACCGGGCGGCTGGGGCCCTCCAGGGGGCGCCACGTGGCCGTCAGCCGGCCGGAGCCTGCAAAGGGTCAAGGGAGAGGGAGGGAGGGGTCAGCCGAGGCCACGCCCACCCCCAGGGCCCCGCCCCCGCCCCGCCCCTCACTCACCTGAGCGCAGGTCCCCCAGGTGCCACTGCAAGCGCTTCTCCTCCGGGTTCCTGCACGAGAAGGCGAGTAGGTAAATAGGTACTGCTTGATTTTGGGGGGGGGGCAGGGAGGTGTTTTGACAGGGCGTCCACTGAAAGGATAGCAAGTGCCCACAAAATGGAAAGGAGGGAGTTTATGGACAAGGCTCTAGCAGGTTTGGAAGCGAAAGGCGAGTAGGTAAATAGGTACTGTTTTTTAAGAAGCAGGGTGTTTTAAAGGCATCATGACCATCATCACCGCCATACCTTCACAACCATTATATAATAATAATAATAATAATAATAATAATAATAATACGGACAAGGCTCTAGCGGGTTTGGAAGCGAAAGGCGAGTAGGTAAATAGGTACTGTTTTTTGAAAAGCAGGGTGTTTTAAAGGTATTGTGACCGTCATCACCGCCATACCTTCTCAACATTATATAATAATAATATATTATATGAATATTATTATTATTATTATTATTATTATTATTATTATTATTATTATTATTATTATTGGCTCACCAGGCAGCCTTGGGCTGCGGCCGGACATTGTCGGCCGGCTCCTCGATGGGCAGCAGCACCTGGACGTTGGTCAGCGCGGGCGGAGGGGCGGCCGAAGCCCCTGCCGTGTTGTAGCCGTAGTCGACGCAGACGCGGGTGGCCTCCGGGTCGCAGTCCCAGCTGACCGCCAGCCGCAAGGGAGCCCAGGACTGGCCCTGCTTCGAGAACTGCGGCCGGAGGAGGAAGGAGGGGGTCAGTTGCACAGGGATGACCATTACCTATCCCACCCCCCCCCCCAGGGCAAAAGGGAGGGACTCATTATTGTTATATTGTGATATTGTTAGTATATTCCTATTGACACATCCAGAGACACATCCACCTCCACTGTGGTCTCATGGTGGATAGGAGACCAAAGGAAGGGTCCAGGTCAACAGGGAGGGACTCATGATTATGATATGACTGTTGTCATCACCAACGATGTGGCACCTCCACCTCCACTGAGGTCTGAGGGGAGCGATGAGTCCGAGGGAAGGGTCGGTCATGGAGGGGTGACCGCTCGCCTACCTGGTATCGGAGCAGGGTGACGTTGTAGTACGGGGCCCCCGGGGCCTGGTCAGCCTGCCGCTGGAGCTGGGCGGTCAAGGCAGCCATGTTGAGCCAGAAGTCGCGGCTGGAGGGGTCCCTCTGGGAGGGGTCGCTGGCCGGGCGGAGAAAGGAGAGCGGGGTCAGCCCGTTGCCAGGTGGCCGTGCCTGACCCTTCTCACTGGCCGGAGGCTTCCTCACCTGAAGAGGAGGTCGGGGCTGGGCAGGAAGTGGTCAATGGCCGCGGTGCGGAGGAGGCGGAAGCTCAGGACGGGGGCCGAAGGGCAGCCGTTGAAGGCGCGCAGGATCCCGGCCGGGAAGGACATGGTCATCTCCCCGGTCACCTTGACCAGGCAGCTGCGGGGGGGGGGGGGGGGGGGAGATGGTGATGAAGATGATGATTGCCACTATTGTTACTATTACCAATGTCACTATTAATGATTTATTATTACAGTATTACTATCGAATTATTATTACTGTCATTGTTATTATAGTCCCTAGTATTGTAATTATTATTATTACACATATATTATAATATATTATATAATATATAATCATAGCAGTGGTAATATTAATAATAATAATAATAATAATAATAATAATAATAATATAGCGATATGCATCCACCTCCACTGAGGTGTAAAGCACTGACACATCCACCTCCACCGAGGTCTGATATAAACATGCATCAACCTCCATTGTAGCATTAAGCACTGACACATCCACCTCCACCGAGGTCTGATATAAACATGGATCCACCTCCATTGTAGCATTAAGCACTGACACATCCACCTCCACCGAGGTCTGATATAAACATGGATCCACCTCCATTGTAGCATTAAGCACTGACATGTCCACCTCCACTGAGGTCTGATACAAGCATGCATCCACCTCCATTGTAGCATTAAGCACTGACACGTCCACCTCCACTGAGGTCTGATACAAGCATGCATCCACCTCCATTGTAGGATTAAGCACTGACACGTCCACCTCCACTGAGGTCTGATACAAGCATGCATCCACCTCCACTGAGGTGTAAGCAGACTCTGGCTACCACGTTGTTCTCCTGACCTGTCCGGCCCGTGTCCCTTGAAGAAGGCGTGGACGTATTCGGTGAAGGCGGCGGCCACGGGGAGCCCCCCCTGGGAGCCCGGCACCACCGGGGAGGGGCCTCTCGACACGCCTGGAACCAAAGAAAGCGTGACGCGGAGGGAGGGAGGGAGGGAGGGGGGAAGGAAGGAGAGGGGGGGGAAGGACACTTCACCCGACTCTGACGCACCGATCCCGGGCTGGGTGGCCACGAAGAAGGCCCGTTCGGCGGCGCTTGGGGGGGCCGACAGGCTCCAGAGTGGGGAGGGGCTCAGGGACCGGGGCTGGAAAAGGAAAATAAAAAGGGGGTTCATGGGGTGACCGGCCCGACCGACCGACCGACGGCCCCCTCCCATCCCGTCCCAAGCTGACCGGCGCTCGCTCACCGTCTCGCTGGACAGGCAAGTGGCCGGAATGGCCGAGGGGCGCTTGGAGCGGGGGCGGCGTGGGGGGGCCACCACGGAGCCCACTGCCGGAGACCCTGCCGAGATGGATTAGAATAATAATAATAATAATAATACAGAATGAAGTTGGCACGTATTGAAATTAATTAATTAATTATTAATAATAATGAATCCCATTGGCATGGGCCTATCATGTCTACATCTATATCTACATAATAATAATAATAATATAACAATATAGAATACATAGGAGCGTTGGCACATAGGGCTTTCTTATAAATAATGAAAATAATAATAATAATATGATTAGACCCAACGTGGGTGTATCATGACCTTGGGTGACCCTCCCGGACTTGCGGTCACGGTGACCTTGGGTGACCCCGTCCACCAGTACGGGGTCCATATCTATATAATAATAATAATAATAATAATAATAATAATAATAATAATAATAATAATAGAAGATCCAATATGAGTGTATCATGACCTTGGGTGACCCCCCTGGACTTGACCTTGGTGACCCCGGCCACCAATACAGGGTCCATATCTATTTAATAATATTAATAATAATAATAATAACAACAGAGCCAGCATGGATGTATCATGACCCCAGGTGACCCTCCTGGACTTGTGTTCACAGGCATACATCCACCTCCACTGAGGTCTCATGTATTTATTTACTCTGTTTTCGTATTGTGACCCACTCACCGTTGGGGTCCGTGCGGGGGGGCGTGTCCTCGTGGGGGTCCCTGCCGCGGGGGGGCCCCCAGGGGGAGGGGCTGGAGGCGGAGTCCCCGCTGCTGACGCTGGGGGGGGCGGGGGAGGAGGAGGAGGAGGAGGCGGAGTGGGAGGAGGGGCGGGACCCCCCCAGGGTGCCCTCCCCATCTTCCTCCTCGGCGGGGGGCGGGGGGTCCGGGGGGGCGGGGCGGGGGGGCGGGGCCTGGGGCGCCCAGGGGTCGGGGCCCCGCCTCCTCCGCCCCCCCACAGGGATGTGGGCGGGGCCGCGGGCCGCTGGGGGGGGCGAGTCCAGGCCGGAGTCCCCGCCCACGTTCTCGGGGGAGGGGGAGGAGAAGGGGGAGGGGCTCGAGGGGAGCAGCCGGGAGGCGGGGCCTGCGGAGATAAAGGGGAGGAGCCCGTCAGTCAATCAATACATCTCATGGCCATTATTAAATCATCATCGCAGCTGCTTTGAGCCTCCTTCAAGAGAGATCGATCTGGGTATTAATATAATTTAATAATTACAAATAAGTAATATAATTTTAAAAATTGATTTAATAATTGTTTAAAATATTTGATATACTATAATAATTAAAAACACTTAATAATAAATTGAATTCAGTGTAATGCAAATAAAATTAATGTAATATATTAAAAGATAATTGATTGAATGGAATACTTGTAATAAAATAATTAAATGAACTTAATAATTAATACAGTATATTAATAGTATAATGGTGATCATATAATGAATATAATATAATCTATTTGCATGGCGGCCATTCACTTGCCTGCGAATTCCTCGTCCTCGAAGGCGGACTCCAAGGGGGGCCCAAAGAGCGCGGCCGCGGCCGAAAGGGGGTCGGGGTCTGCCTTGGGGTCGCGGCTGCAAAGCAACGTATCATTATTATTGTTGTTGCTGTTGTTGTTATTACTGGGGGGCAATTAAAGGGATACCGCCTCCAATGGGAGGGTCACCTCCCATGGGGTTATTTGGGGTCACCTATGGGTCAGGCGAGGGGTCATCTTCTCCTCCAGAACAGCCGAGTCGGCCTGAGAATCGGCCGCAGAACCCGCGGCAGACAGAGATCTCAAATGCCCTGCCGGGAGATAAACAAAAAAAAATACTTATCATTTATAAATAACATTTAGTATTTATTATCATTTATAAATAACATTTAGTATTTATTATTATTTATAAATAACATTTAGTATTTATTATTATTTATAAATGACATTTAGTATTTATTATCATTTATAAATAACATTGAGTATTTATTATTATTTATAAATGACATTGAGTATTTATTATCATTTATAAATAACATTTAGTATTTATTATTATTTATAAATAACATTTAGTATTTATTATTATTTATAAATAATATTTATTATTAATATTGTTATTATTTATAAATAATTTATTTAGAAATCAATAAATAAATAGCGAGGGACACTTACGGGAGGAATGTCTCTTCACCGTGTTCTGCAAAAGAGAGAGAGAGAGAGACACAGGGAGAAAGATATATATAAATTTAAATTTAAAATTTGTCGGCCAGGTGGAATAGCAGTGAATAGCCTTGCAGTCTCAAAGCCTGGCTGTTTTCAGGAGTAGCTGGAGTCGCACCCTCAACCCAAGAGCCCCTTGAAAGCCTGGCTGCTTCCTTTGTCAGGGAATAATAATAAATAATAATAATAATAATAAACTTTATTTATACCCCGCCACCATCTCCCCGACGGGAATCCTTGTTTGGCCAGATTGAATTGCAGCAGAGCCTACCTTTCTGACTGGCAGTTAGGGGGAGAACGGCTCTTCCTCATCCTCTGTAATTTGGGTTATTCTTCTAGGTTTTTTGATTTTTTGGATTGATGTTTTCTGTGGCCAAATTTGGTGTGATTGGGTTCAGTGGTTTTGTTGTTTACTCCATAGTAAAATGAACATTACATTTATATATAATTATATATAATTATATGTATTTACAGTAGAGTCTCACTTATCCAACATAAACGGGCCGGCAGAACTTTGGATAAGTGAATATGTTGGATAATAAGGAGGCATTAAGGAAAAGCCTATTAAACGTCAAATTAGGTTATGATTTTACAAATTAAGCACCAAAACATCACGTTATACAACAAATTTAACAGAAAAAGTAGTTCAATATGCAGTAATGTTATTTTGTAATTACTGTATTTACTAATTTAGCACCAAAATATCATGATATATTGAAAACATTGACTACAAAAATGGCTTGGATAATCCAGAAGCTTGGATAAGCGAGGCTTGGATAAGTGAGACTCTACTGTATATATAAGTATAGATTATATATATACTTGGTTTGCCCAGCCACGCATTGCTGTGGCTTATGCTTTCCGAGTGTTGCTCTTTATTTACTGTCCTGATTTTAGAGATTATATTGTTCTGTATCATTATATCACAGTAATTATTACATATTATATTTATAATCTTATATTATCTGTTTAGAACTGGATTATATGAGGCTGTATAAAATGCACACTGAAGTGGATTATATGGCAGTGTGGAGTGCAGATAATCCAGTTCAAAGCAGATAATATAAGATTATAAATAGGTTATATCCCTATGTGAGTCTACACTGTCATATAATCCAGTTCAAATCTGATAATCTGTATTTTATAGGCAGTGTGGAAGGGGCCTAAGTGAGGCCTAAGTCTTCAAATCTGATAATCTGTATTTTATAGGCAGTGTGGAAGAGGCCTAAGTGAGGCCTAAATCTTCCTGTCCCCTGGGCTGAGCGGGCTGCTAGGAGACCAAGTGGGCGGAGCTTAGCCTTCTAACTGACAGCAATTGGATGAAAATAATTATTCATTTCCCTGTAATTAGGACTTTATTTCTCTCACCCCGATGCCGGGCGCTAGGACGAGGTTCCCCACGGAGGCCTTGAGCTGCTCCACGGAGGACTGGGCCGCGGCCGCGCTGCTGCTGCTGCTGCTGCTTGACCACGACGGGTGCTGTGGTTGTGGTGCTTGTGGTGGTGGTTGTTCCTTGGCCTGGAGGGGCTTGATGCGGATGTAGAACTTGTGGGGCAGCGCGTCCCCCTCCTCGTCCCCCTCAAAGTCCGAGTCGCTGGACGAGCAGCACAGGCCGCCACATGGGGCCGGGCCTGGGGTCAAGGGTCAAGGACAACGGTCAAGGCATTCGCGGAGAGGAGGTTATATTATTCATTATTATTAATAATATTATTATTGTTTTTGTTACATCCACCTCCACCGAGGTGTTAAGCAGAGATACATCCCCCTCCACTGAGGTCTGATGCAAAGAAACCCCCAAAGGTCATCTAGTCCGACCCCACCCGACGCCAAAGGATATCATTCCGGTCAGTTTCCGGCCGGACGGTGAAGCCTTCCTCGTCCACTTCGGGGGGCTGAGGACGACATAAGGGAATGAAATAATATATTATGAAGATAATAAGTGGATATTCTAACAAAAAAGTATCATATATAATGAACATAAGTGGACATTATCATGCTATATATAACAAAGGTAATATTATTTTAACAAAATAATAATATAATAAAAATAATACAGTAAAAAGGGGTTTGGACTGACCGCCGACTCGGCGTCCGGAGACTCCCTGGACAAAGGAAAAAAAGAGAGAGTTAAGAAAAGGAAGCAGAATAATAATAATAATAATAATAATAATAATAATAATAATAATACAGAATTTTTTGTGGCTCACGCGGAGTCCCTTTCGCGCTCCTTTCGTCCCAATCCGGGGATGCGGAAGGCCTTGCTGCGGGTTCGCTTCGGACCTGATGTTGTAATATAATAATATTAGTGGTAATATTATATTGTTGTTGTTGTTGTTGTTGCCCGCCCCATGGTGACTGCAGTGTTTACTTGCCTTCCTGCAAAGGCGCCAGGCTCAGCTCCTCAAAGTCCAAGGGCCCTGCCGGGAAAGAGACACAAATAGTATTATTATTATTATTATTATTATTATTATTATTATTATCATTATTATTATTAAGTCATGTGTTGCTGTGGCTTATGGGAATCATTGGTTGGCCAGGTGGGAAAGGCCGAGAATAGCCTTGCAGCCTCAAAGCCTGGCTGTTTGGACACAAAGGGGCGGGGCCTAAAGGGGGCGGGGCATACCTTTGTGACTGGCAGTTAGGGGGAGAACGGCTCTTCCTCATCCTCTGTAATTTGGACCATTTTTCTAGGATTTTGGATGACTATGTCTTTTGTGGCCCAATTTGGTGTGATTTGGTCCAGTGGTTTTGTTGTTTACTCCATAGTAAAACAAACATTACATTCATCTATATATATAAAAGAGCGATGGCATCACGGCAACCCACAAAACAACAAAACTACAGGCTCCCCAAACTCTAAATTTGACAACACAACCCATCATCCACGCCTCTAGGTTGATACAACAAAAAGAATAGAAAAATAAAGTCCTAATTAGAGAGAGAGGAATAATTGCTTTTATCCAATTGCTGCCAGTTAGAAGGCTAAGCTCCTCCAACTTAGTCTCCTAGCAACCCAATAAAAAATCATTAAAAACACTAAAAAATCATTAAAAACACTAAAAAATTAATACAATAAAATACTATAACAGAAAATAACTAAAAATAATACAAGAAAATAATAAAATATAATAAAAAGATAACTTACAATAAATTTATAAAAAAATACAAATAACGTCAAATAAAAATTACACAATTTTTAACCAATACCACCACCACTTGGCCACAGCAACGCGTGGCCGGGCACAGCTAGTATATATATAGATAATATAAGACCGGACCGGCTCCCGTGGCAAGGCCGTAGGTGGGTCCCTACCCGGTGGGTGACGGCCGGTGCCTTTGCTCTCGGCAAAGTTCCGGAGGAGGGTCTCCACCCCGATGTTCTCCATGTTCTGCTTGAACTCTTCGTGCACCTATAGGAAATATATATATATAAAAGGGTAATGGCGTTTCGGCCTAGGACAAAACAACAAAACTGCACATCCCAGAAACACTAAACTTGGCAGCACAACCCCTCCTCCATGCCTCTACGTTCATACAACAAAAAGGAAAGAAAAATAAAGTCCTAATTAGAGGGAGAGGAATAATTGTTTTTATCCAATTGCTGCCAGTTCGAAGGCTAAGCTCCGCCCACTTGGTCTCCTAGCAACCCACTCAGCCCAGGGGACACGCAGAGTTAGGCCTCACTTAGGCCTCTTCCACACTGCCGATAAAATACAGATTATCTGATTTGAACTGGAATATATGGCAGTGTAGACTCAAGGCCCTTCCAGACAGCTATATCACCCATTTATTTATCTATATATATGAAAGAGTGATGGAATCCTAGCGACCGACAAAACAACAAAACTAAACACCCCACAACCTTGAAAATTGACAGCACAACCCCTCATCCATGCCTCTAGGTTGATGCAACAAAAAGAAAAGAAAAATAAAGTCCTAATTAGAGGGAGAGGAATAATTGTTTTTATCCAATTCCTGCCAGTTCAAAGGCTAAGCTCTGCCCACTTGGTCTCCTAGCAACCCACTCAGGCAGAGTTAGGCCTCACTTAGGCCTCTTCCACACTGCCTATAAAATACATATTATCTGATTTGAACGAGGCATTTCAACCCTCTATGAATATGAATAATATTTCCATACGATTCTCTGGGCCCTCACCTGCCCGACCTGGACGTGGGCGTCCTCCACCGAGTGGACGAAGGAGCCAATCAGGGCCTTCATCTGCTCCAGGTGGGCCTCCTCCACTTCCTGGAAGCGCTGCAAGGGAGCGAGCGGAGGGGAGGGTGATGGGAGTGGCAGTCCTCCTCCCCGGCCTGGCCCCACCCGTCGCTCCCCGCTGGCTCTTTACCGCGGCCGAGTCCCGCATCTTGCGCTCGAACTCGCTCCGCGCAGAGTTGTACTTCTCGGCCGCCCGGCGCAGGCCCTCCGCCGCCTTCCGGGACTTCAGCTCCGCCTGAGACCGGGAGCAGCCACGTTAATTGATAATAGAGAATGGTAGTAATAATGAGAATGGTAATAATGGGAGGGGCCCCGGGGCCCACCCGCCCTCCCGCCCAGGCACCTTCTCGATCTCCTTGGGCCCGGCGCCCTCCCTGCGCAGGCGCTCCAGCTCGGCCCCGCGGCCGTGGAAGGCCTCCCGGGCCTTGGGCAGCGCCTGCGTGGCCCCCGCCAGCGCCTGCACCGCCTCCAGCGTCCCCGACACCTCCTCCTTCGACTGCAGAGACAGACACGCGGGAGAAACACTCACACAAGCAGGAAGGAGGCCTCGCCGAGTCCGTCCTCTATGGCGGAGAGACTTCCTCCTTCCTCCTGTGCTCGCCGGCATTTTCATTCCTTTCACGGCGTCCTAAAATACCTATTCGTGGTACCCAACTTCTCTAATTGTGATTGTCCTGAGCATGTTCAGGCTCAGGACTCCCTTTTGTGTTCTCCTTTTTTTGTACCAGACCTCTATGTGTCTCCTTCTCTTTTTTTCTTCCCGTCCCTGTACTGAGCACATTCAGGCTCAGGACTCCCTTTTGTGTTCTCCTTTTTTTGGACCAGACCTCTATGTGTCTCCTTCTCTTTTTTTCTTCCCGTCCCTGTACTGAGCACGTTCAGGCACAGGACTCCCTTTTGTGTTCACCTTCTTGTGTGTCCGGACTTGCTCCTCGGCGTAGCGCCCGACGTCGCGCAGCAGGTCCTGGAGGCGCCGGGCCAGCTCCAGGTGGCAGAGGGCCAGCTTGTCCGACGAGATGCGGAACACCTCCCACAGCGGGGCAAACGTCCTGGACGACCGGCCAGCCGGGAAGACAAAATGGGCATGGTTGAGGGGACGATGGGACCACGCCTCTCTCTCCGCCCCCCTCTCTTCCCGCCGGTCCCCGTCTCACCCCAACTGGGTTCCGCTCCCGGCCAGCTTGGACATCTTGGCCATGGACTTGGCGTAGGACTCCTCCACCGCCGCCCTAAAGGCAAGCGAGCGAGCGAGCACAGGTGAGATAATAATGAGACGTGTCCCGGCAGAGGGCCTGCCCGCCGACCCGCCTCCGTACCTCTCCCGGACGAAGTCGGCCAGCTCCTTGGCTGAGACCTGTCCCTGCTTCATGTTCTGGTAGAGCACCTCGAAGCCATGGCTCTTCTCCCCCTGAAAACCACAACCACAACAACATTATTATTATTATTATTATTATTATTATTATTATTATTGTTATAGTGTGTATGTATGTATATGTATGTGTGTGTGTATATATATATATATATACACACACACACACACACACACACACACACACACACACACTAGCTGTGCCCGGCCATGCATTGCTGTGGCGAAGTCTGGTGATATGGGAAATAAAGTATTGAGGAATTGGTGGTAGTTAAGGGTCAAGGTTTTCCCCTGACATTAAGTCCATTATAAATGGGTTATATAGCTGTGTGGAAGGGCCTTGAGTCTACACTGCCATATAATCCAGTTCAAATCAGATAATCTGTATTTTATAAGCAGTGTGGAAGAAGCCTAAGTGAGGCCTAACTCTGCCTGTCCCCAGGGCTGAGTGGGTTGCTAGGAAACCAAGTGCCTTGTAAATGGCAGCAATGGGATAAAAACAATTATTCCTCTAATTAGGACTTTATTTCTATTTTTTTGTTGTTGTATGAACGTAGAGGCATGGATGAGGGGTTGTGCTGCCAAGTTTAGTGTTTCTGGGATGTGTAGTTTTGTTGTTTTGTTCCAGGCCGAAACGCCCTTACCCTTTTATATATATAGATATAAATATAGGGATGTGTGTGTATATATATAGATACGTGTCTGTGTATATGTATGTGTGTATGTGTGCGTTTGTATCTGTGTGTGAGTATGAGGCCTCCTCCTCCTCCTCCTCCTCCTCCTCCTCCTCCCTTCGGTGCCAGAAGGATCCAAGCACAGAGTCAACCGGAGAGAAGAAGGAGGGAATACCACAGAGAGAAAAAGAATGAAAGAGAGAGAGAGAGAGAGAGAGAGAGAGAGAGATAATGCGCGGAAATAAACACAACCGCTGCTCCTTACCCAGAAATGGCTGGCGAAATAGGACATTGTGGCCGGTTGTCGTGGTCGGAGGCCTGGCTTCAGCGCTTAGGCTCCTAAGGGGGGAGTCAAGGGAGTAAACAACAACACGTCAACAACAACAACACACAACACAATATATTTATAGTCTACTAACAACAACTAGAATAATAAAAAGGATGATTATAATACTACTGCTAATAAATAATAATACAATAATTATACTAATAATAGTACTACTAATAAATAATAAATATAATAATAAATATTATAATAATGGTACAAATAATAGTACTAACTATAAATAATGAATATAATAATAAATATTATAATAATGGTACAAATAATAGTACAGTAGAGTCTCACTTATCCAACATAAACAGGCTGGCAGAATGTTGGATAAGCGAATATGTTGGATAATAAGGAGGCATTAAGGAAAAGCCTATTAAACATCAAATTAGGTTATGATTTTACAAATGAAGCACCAAAACATCATGTTAGACAACAAATTTGTCAGAAAAAGTAGTTCTATACGCAGTAATGTTATGTAGTAATTACTGTATTTATGAATTTAGCACCAAAATATCACGATATATTGAAAACATTGACTCCAAAAATGCGTTGGATAATCCAGAACGTTGGATAAGCGAGTGTTGGATAAGTGAGACTCTATTGTACTAACAATAAATAATAAATATAATAATACATATAATAATAATACTACTAATAACATAGTGAATATATAACAAATACTTCTACTAATAAATAATAATACAATAATTATACGAATAATAGTACTATTAATAAATAATAAATATAATAATAATGGTACAAATAATAGTACTAACAATAAATAATAAATATAATAATACATATAATAATAGTACTACTAATAACATAGTGAATATATAACAAATACTTCTACTAATAAATAATACAATAATTATACAAATAATAGTATTACTAAATAATAAATATTATAATAATGGTACAAATAATAGTACAGTACTAACAATAAATAATAAATATAATATAATAATACATATAATAATTATACGAATAATAGTACTACTAACATAATGAATATAACATAATAAATATAATAATTATTATACGAATAATAGTACTACTAATAATAAATATAATTATATTTATTATTGTCATTTATTATTAGTATAAGTGTATTGTTTTAATCTATTTTTGTAAACTGCTCAGAGCCAAACTGGGAGTAGCGGTATATAAGTTTAATAAATAAATAAGTTTAATAAATAAGTAAATATAATAATAAATATAATAATTATTATACCAATAACAGGACTACTAATAAATAACATAATAAATATACTACCAATTACACTAATAATAAGACTACTAATAATAAATAACATAATGAATATAATATAATAAATATAATAATTATACTAATAATAGTACTATGAATAAATAACACAATATAATACTATAATAGTAAATATAATATTATACTAATAATAGTACGCCTACTAATAAATAACGTAATATAATAATAATTATACTAATAACAGTACTACTACTACTAATAAATAACAATAATTCATGTAATAATACTTATAAATATGATTATACCAATAATATATAATAATAAATATAATAATGTCAATAAATAGAATAATTATGATAATAATAATAATAATAATATACCAAAAGGCGTTGGAAGGTCATGGTCTCTGGTGCCGAAAGTGACGGACGGGGATCCTCAAAGAGAAGAAGAAAGAAGCGAGGGATTCGAACCCGGTCCCAGAAACCGACATGCAAACAAGCGAGCGATTTTTTTGAAAAGCGGCCTCTGAAAAAAGCAGCCAAAGAGGAAGCGGAAACCACAACCTTTCGGCTTCGAAAACGTCCAAAATCACATCAGAACCAAAGCGTGGCGAGAAGAAAAGCGGGCTTTTAACGGGGAAGGATAACACATTATCATTCATAATCATAATAATAATGATAGTAATATATATAATATATAACACTGCTGCTAATACATGTGATCATGACAATATTTATAATTATGCTACTACTAATAAATAGTATACTAAATCGTACATATAATAATACAATCTATATAATAATATAATAAATTACACACATATATATATATATACTATAAATAGCACTTCTACAAATAAATATAATGATAACATAATAATGATTATAATACTAAATATAATATAAATATAATAACGACAATAAATATAGTATATATAAATTATATATATATATATATATATATATATAAACACTAATAATACTAAAGGACAATATAATACCATATAAATTATATATGAATATATATATGGTAACACTAATAATAATAAAGGACAATATAATACTATATAAATTATATATGAATATATATATATATAGTAACACTAATCAAATAAAATTATTAGTAGTAGTACAAAAATAAAATTATTATTATTATTAATAATAATAATAATAAAGGACAATATAACAATACTATATAAATTATATATGAATATATATAAGTAACACTAATAATAATAAAGGATGATATAATATTACTATATAAATTATATATGAATATATATACATAGTAACACTAATAATAATAAAGGACAATATAATAATACTATATAAATTATATAAGAATATATATATAGTAACTTTAATAATAATAAAGGACAATATAATACTATATAAATTATATATGAATATATATACATAGTAACACTAATACTAATAAAGGACAATATAATATATAAATTATATATGAATATATAGTAACACTGCTACTAACAAATGACAATATGATAATTATAAATTATACTACTAATAATAATATAATAATATAATAATAATAGTAGCACTATAAATGTAATAAAAATAATAACATAATAATGGGACTGTTGCGTAGGCCTGCAGGGAGGGGATGAGTGTGCAAAAAAAAATAGTGCACACCACAAATATTATGCAAATCTATGCAAATGAGATGCACGCTTCCTGCCCTTGCAATAGATGGATATGCGCGCACCTTTGCCCCCCCTTCCCCTCCCCCTTCGTTGGGGGCTCATTAATTAAGGCCCCCGTTAGGGCTAATTAGGCCCAGGGGGGGGCGTGTCCGGGCCGCTGACCTGTCGCGCGTCGATCCCGCACCTGCGCCGCGTCCTCTGCACACCAAACCGGGCGGAGGCAAGCCCCGCCCCCTTCTCCCACTCTGCAGAGCACGCGCGCTCCCGATTGGCCGGCCCCGGGGAGCTCATTTGCATGCTTAAAGGGGAAGCGCCCCTTATTCCCCTCCCTCGCTTCTGCGCAGGCGCGAGACGGCCTGCCTTCTGCGTGGATACAATACATCCCTAGACACACACGGGAATTATTTATATATATATATATATATATAATAACAACACATATAATAATTATACGAATACTAGTACTACTAATAACATAGTGAATATAACATAATAAATATAATTATTATTATACGAATAATAGTACTACTACTAATAAATATAATAATAAATAATAACTATTATACCAATAACAGGACTACTCATAAGTAACATAATAAATATAGTAACAATTACACTAATAATAAGACTACTAATAATAAATAACATAATGAATATAATATAATAAATATAATAATTATACTAATAATAGTACTATGAATAAATAACACAATATAATATAATAGTAAATATAATATTATATTAATAGTAGTACGCCTACTAATAAATATATATAGTACGCCTACTAATATATATATATATATAATTTATACACTCAGATTAATAGATTTATACACTCAGATTAAGGCCTGTGTATGCATAGCATAGACATATATACATAAGTGTATGTATGAATGAGATATATATATCATAATACATATATGTATATACATTCAGATTAGCAATGAACATGTATGTATACAATATACACACATTGCATATGTCGACACTCAGATTAATCGGTATACCTATAGATGTGTGTATATTTTTATTATATATTATTGTATTATATATATTATTAGATTAATATTATATATATTATATTATTATCTATTATATATATTATAATATTATATATACACACATAGATGTACGTATGTTTGTATGCACAGATTAGTAAGGCATATATATATGTATATGTAGACACTCAGATTAATAGCATATATACATATATACACAGGTGTGTGTATGAAGTATACTTATATAGGTATTACTAATCGGAATGCACATATATGTATATATATATATGTGCACACGTATGTATGTGTGTGTGTATGTGTGTGTATATATATATGTATGAATATATATATAGATATATGGAAACTGCTCAGTCCCTTGAGGAGATAGGGAGTTATATAAATAAAGTTTTTATTATTATTATTATTATTATTATTATTCACTCTTCCTGTTGCGCTTTCCCTTGATTGGCCTCTCCTGCCATCTCCCCCCCCCCCCCCCCCGTCCCTTCCCAACCAGGAACTACGACTCCCATCATCCTCTGCTCTCTCTCCGGCCTCGGTTGCCGTGGCAACCTGAGGAGGAGGAGGAGGAGGAGGAGGATGCTCTGTGTCTTGTCTCCCGCAGCCCCACCCCCTCTGGGTCCATCGCCATGGCAACACACTCACTGGCTCCGCCCCCCCTTTGTGTTGCCATGGCGATGGACCCAGAGCCCCGCCCCTCCCCATTCAAGGAGGGAAGGAAAGACACCACGACCACGAGCACCACGGTGTTGACGTGTTTTATTCCTCGGAGTGCGGAAGAGTGAACACAAGAAGGAGCCCCCCCTCCCTCCCTCCCTCCGTCAGGATAAACAAACAAACAAACAAACAAGTAAACAATGCTTTGGTTCTATAAAAAAACAGCACAGAACACGAACGAACGCGGCGGGGAGTGGAAATGGTGACGGACCCGTGGTTGTACTTCCTGTCCTTTTAGAAAAAAAACAAAAACAAATATATATATATATATAGAGAGAGAGAGTTATGTACAGATACAAAAGTAAACAAAAACAAGAACACGCAGGAAAAGGGCTTTAGTGTCACATTGCAAACAAGGCCGGGAGGGGAGGGAGGGTCCTTCATGGAGGGAGAGAAGGAAGGAAGGAAGGAAAAAGGGAGGAAGGAAAAAGGGAGGAAGGAAGGAAGGAAGGAAAAAGGGAGGAAGGAAGGAAGGAGGAAAAAGGGAGGAAGGAAGGAAGAATAAAAGGAAGGAAAGAAAAAGGGAGAGAAAGGAGGAGAAGGGAGGGAAGGTTAAAGAGAAAAGAAAGGAAAAGAAAAAAGAAGGAAGGAAGGAAGAATAAAAGGTAGGAAAGGAAAGGGAGAGAAAGAAGGAAGGAAGGAAGGAAGGAAAAAGAAAGGGAGAGAAAGGAGGAGAAGGGAGGGAAGGTTAAAGAGAAAAGAAAGGAAAGGAAAGGAAGGAAGGAAAAAGGAAGGACGGAAGGAACGAAAGGGAGGAAAAGGTGGAGAGGAAGACGAAAGGGAAGGAAGGGAGGAAGGAAGGAAGGAAGGAAGGAAAAAGTGGAGAAAAGAGGAGAAAAGAGAAGGGAAGGAAGGAAGATGAAGGGAAGGAGAGAAGGAAGGAAGGAACGAAAGGGAAGGATAGATGGATGGAAAGAAGGAAGGAAGGAAGGAAGGAAGGAAGGGAGGGAGGGAGGAAGGAAGAAGAGGAGAAGGGAAGGAAGACAAAGGGAAGGACGGAAGGAAGGAACGGGAGGCCTTCCGGGTGTTTGGGAGGTGGAATGATGGGAGTTGGAGTCCAATCACCCAGGCCTGGGACGGATGGACGGACGGAAGGGAGGGAGGGAGGGAAAGAGAGGAGGGGCCCCTTTTCAGAACCGCCTTTGATGCCTGTGAGTGTGAGTGTCTGAGTGAGTGAGTGTGAGTGTGCACAGGGCAGGGGTCCTGGCTCCGCCCGCCCGCCCGCCCGCCTGCCAATCACCCCCTGGTCCCGCCCCGGGTCAGAACTCGACTTTGCAGGCGGGGAAGGTCTCGTCCTGCATGGCCACGGTGCTGTTGCTGCCCAGGACCGTCACGCCCAGCGCCTGCTGCCGCTCCAGCGTCTCCGTGTACCACGCGTGCATTGCCGCCGAGTCAAAGGTCGGGATCAGCGTCACCTGCCACACACGGGGAGGGAGGGGGGGGCACAGGGGGGGCACAGGGGTCACAAACCACGTCACCACCACCACCACAACAACACTATTTACATCCTGCCCCTAATCATAATAGATAGATAAATATTCTACATTATTAGACTTTATTTACATCCTGCCCCTAATAATAATAAATATTCTACATTATTAGACTATAATAATAATAATAAAATACTATAAAGCGGGGTATAACAACAACACTTTATTTATATCCTGTCCCTAATAACAACAATAATAATAAAAATAATAGATAGATAATATTCTACATTATTAGACTTTATTTACATCCTGCCCTGAATAATAATAATAATAGATAGATAGATAGATAATATTCTGCATTATTAGACTTTAATAATAATAAAATACCATAAAGCGGGGTATAACAACTACACTTTATTTATATCCTGCCCCTAAGAATAATAATACAGTAGAGTCTCACTTATCCAACGTTCTGGATTATCCAATGCATTTTTGTAGTCAATGTTTTCAATACATTATGATATTTTGGTGCTAAATTCGTAAATACAGTAATTACTACATCACATTACTGAGTATTGAACTACTTTTTCTGCCAAATTTGTTGTATAACATGATGTTTTGGTGCTTAATTTGTAAAATCATAACCTAATTTGATGTTTAATAGGCTTTTCCTTAATGCCTCCTTATTATCCAACGTATTCGTTTATCCAACATTCTGCCGGCCCATTTATGTTAGATAAGTGAGACTCTACTGTATATAAGGCACCGAGAGAGAGAGAGCATCAGAGGTCTTATGATTATTATGATTTATTTATTATTGATAAGCAATAATAAATAAATCATAATAATCATAATAAATAAGTCAATAATGTCCCGAAGTCAGCCCCATCTGCACCTGAAATGACAACCTTCACCCCTTTGCACACGCAGAGTATCCCAAAGAGACGTGGAGGGGTTTTGTTTACAATGTTTGGTTTGCCAAGAGGCCGTCCGGCAAGCACCTGTGTGTCGTGGGGCCAGAGCTGCTTGGCGGCCAGGAGGGCATCGAGCAGGCCCCGCATGGCGCCCTCCCTGAGCTGGTCCTGCCCGCTGACCACGTAGCACTGCGAGCGCACGCTCCGGAAGAAGCCCTCGTCCACGCCCGGAGACCCCCACGCCCCCGGCAGGTACGCCAGCTCCAGGTACACCGGCCACCCCCCCGCCGGGGACGCCCGCGCGCCTGCAAGACAGCGAGAACAACAACAACAACAATAATAATAACAATACAACAACAGGTCCCTTTCCCATGATCATCAGCTCATGTTCACTGTGGGATAATGATAATAATAATGATAATACAACATAGGCCCTTTCCTATCATCATAAGCTCATGTTCACTGTGTGATAATGATAATAATAATGATAATAATAATATTAAAACAACATAGGTCCCTTTCCTATTATCATAAGCCCACGTTCAGCATATAATAATACAAATAATAATAATAACAACAGCAACACAGGTCCCTTTCCCATTATCATAACCTCATGTTCACTGAGTGATAATGACAATAATAATAATACAACATAGGCCCTTTCCTATCATCATAAGCTCATGTTCACTGTGTGATAATGATAATGATAATGATAATAATAATACAACAACATAGACTTTTTCCCATGATCATAAGCTCATGTTCACTGTGTGATGTTAATAATGATAATAATATTACAACAACATAGGCCCTTTCCTATCGTCATAAGCCCACGTTCAGCATATAATAATAATAATAATAATAATAATAATAATACAACAACAACATAGACCTTTTCCCATGATCGTAAGCTCATGTCCACTGTGTGATAATGTTAATACTGATAACTCACCTGCGAGGGAGGCCCTTCCGGTGGCGGAGGCGGAGGCGGAGGGGGGTCCTCGGCTGGCGGAGCCCCTCTGTCCGGGGGGGAGGGAGGCCTTCCCGTCCCCGCTGGCCCGCCCGCCCAGGGCCTCGCTCTTGCTGCCCCCGCCCGTGGCGGAGGTGGTCCTGGCGCGCTCCCCGGGGCCGGCGGAGGAGGGCTTGGCGCGCCCGGAGGGGCCGGTGGGGGTGGGGGTGGGGGCGGCCCTCCCCTTGGCCGGGGCAGACCCCGCCCTCCCGCCGCCACTGCTGCCCTTGCTCCTCTCGGGGTCGGCCATGCAGAGGCCCGGCGGGGCGGCCAGCGGGCGGGGGTCCTTCAGGACGGCGGGCAGCGGGTCGCGGGGCATCTGGGCCAGGCCGTCCTCGTCGTCGTCGTCCGAGTCGGTGCCGGGTGCGGGGGGCAGGTCGGAGTCCGAGAGGGTGGGCAGGGACTCGCCGATGGAGGTGGGGGTGGTCTTGGCGCGGGAGGCCTTGCTGACGTCCTGCGACCCCCCGCTGCTGTTGGAGCGCTCGGACTTGGGGTGCTCGAACTCGCAGGGGGAGACCAGGCAGAGGTCGACGTCGTGAGGCGGGCGCAGGGCCAGGGCCAGGCCGGGCTTGGGCGGGGCCCGGGGGTCCGGCGGCTCCCCCGCCCCCTCCTCGCTGACGGGCGGCAGGACCTGCTCGAAGGAGACGGAGAGCGACTCGTCCACCTCGGTGGAGTGCGGGGAGCCCACCTCGGCCGGCAGCGAGGGCGTGGTCAGCGTCAGGGAGGCGGCCCCCGGGGAGAGGCGCCCCCCGCACGGCCGCTCCGGGAAGAAGGAGAACGAGTCGGAGGAGTCGGACTGAGAGCGCGAGGAGGCTGCGGAGGCGGAGGCCACGCAGGCGGAGTTGTCGTTGAGGAGCAGCACGACCGGCTCCTCGGCCGGGGAGAAGGGCAGCGGGGAGGGGCCGCAGGGGCTCCCGGGGGACATCATCTCCAGCGTCTTCTCCTCCGAGCTGCCCCCCGCCCCCTCCATCTCCAGCGGGGAGGTCGGACTGAGAGGGGCCCGGAGCGGGGACGCGGCCTCTCCCACGCCGGCGCCCTGCCGCAGGGCCTGGGGGCTCTCCGCCTCGGGGGACGCGGCCACAGGGCCCTCCTCCGCGGACGGGCCGCCCTCCTCCTGGACCGGGGTCTCGGGAGGGGCTTCGGAGCCCTCGGCAGGGGCTCTTTTGGGGGGCACCCTGGGGGCGGCCTTGCCCTTCAGCTTCTCCGCCTCCTTCTTCGGGGCCTTCTTGACGGTGGCGCTCCCCACCTTGGCCACAGAGGCCTTGCGGGTGTCCTTGGCGGGCTCCTCCTTCTTGGGGGGCTCTTTCCGGGGGGCCTCTCCCTTGCTGTCCTTCTTGGGGGGCTCTTTCCGGGGGGCTTCTCCCTTGCTGTCCTTCTTGGGGGGCTCTTTCCGGGGGGCTTCTCCCTTGCTGTCCTTCTTGGGGGGCTCTCTCCGGGACGTTTCCGCCTTCCCGTCCTCCTTTTTGGGGACGTCTTTCCGGGGGGCTTCTCCCTTGCTGTCCTCCTTCTTGAGGGTCTCCCTCCGGGACGTTTCCGCCTTCCCTTCCGCCTTCTTGGGGACCTTCCCCTCCTTCTTCTGAGCCCCGTCCTCGCTGGGGGCCGCCTTCCTGGCCTCCTTCTTGACCGCCGGCTGCTTCTCCTTGGGCTTCTCCTCGATGGAGACCCTCTTCTCCTGCTCCTCCTCCACCTTCTCCTTCTTCTCCTTGAGGCCCGAGAGGCTGGAGGCCGAGCGCAGGCTCTCCTGGCTCCCGCCGGCCCTCCTCCGGCCCTGGAGGTCCAGGTCGTCCTGCGTGACCACCGGCCGGCGGAGGAAGTCCAGGTGCCGGACCTTCTCCAGCCCCTCCAGGACGCGGCCCTGCGGGGTGCAGCCGGGGAAGAGGACGCGCACCAGCTTCTCGGAGGGGCCGGCCGGGTGCCAGACCAGCAGGACGCAGACGGAGGTCAGGCAGGGCAGGGGCAGCGCCTCCAGCCCCTTCGGCGGGGGTCCGCCGGCCCACTCCTTGCGCAGGAAGTCCACCTCCCGGCTGCCCTTCACCGGGTGCAGCACGAACATGTCCAGCCGGCCCACGCCCATCTTCTCGAAGAGGACGGTGGGCTCCGCCTTGGGGCCGGGCCCCCGGCAGAGGGGCAGCGGCCGGACCCCCAGGCGGTCCAGGCAGTGCAGGGTGAGCCGGGCCTCGTCGCAGCTCCGCAGCAGCGCCGCTCCGGACGCCGGCTCCGTCTCCTTGGTCCCGCGCAGCCTCTCCGCGGCGTTGAGGAAGACCACCCCCAGCTCCGGCGAGACCAGGTTGCGCACCCACTCCACCGGGCGCTCCACCTCCGCCGTGGCCGCCTCCGCTTCGGCCAGCTTCCGCCGCAGGAGGCTGTTGACGCCGGGGAGGTTGTCGGTGCCCAGGTGGGTGACCAGCAGCGAGTCCACGCGGTCCAGGTGCCGCACCAGCTTCCAGAAGGAGGAGCGCGGGTCCGAGCCGCCGTCCACCAGCACGTTGAAGCCGTTGACGGCGAAGAAGGCCGCGTCGCCGCGCCCGCCGGGGAAGACGTAGCAGCAGGGCCGCGCCAGGCGCAGGAAGCCCACCGCCCCGGGCGGCTCCAGCAGCTCAAAGGGCGAGGGCGGCTCCAGCGACTCCGAGAGGTACTCCAGGAACTCCCCCAGGCCCTCCGACCCCGCCGGCCGCGGCGGCTGCACCGGGCCCGGGTTGAAGCGCAGCTCCAGCAGCCCCGCCAGCTCCGCCGCGGCCCCCACGGGGTCCCGCCACTCCCCAAAGTCCGGGCAGACCACCGTCAGGCGCCGGCGGGAGGGCGCCGAGCCCAGCAGCTCCACCACCTGTGTAATGGAAACAGAAGGGGGCGGTCAGCAACAGGTATTATAATACTAATAGTAAGAATAAACTTTATTTATACCCCACCACCATCTCCCCAACGGGGACTCGGGGCGGCTTACATGGGGCCATGACCAGAACAATACCATATAACAATAGAACAACAAATCATATTATTATTAGATAGAGATATGACAGACCCAGATTGAAGAGGGGTCACCCAAGGTCACAGTGGACACAAGTCTGGGAGGGTCATCTGAGATCAAAATACACCCATGTATTATCATTATTATTATTATTATTAGATAAGTAGATAGATGGAGATATGACCGAACTTGAGGGTTCACCCAAGGTCATGATGGGTCTATTATTATTATCATTATTATTATTATTAATAATAATCAGAAAGCCCTATGTGCCAATGTCATTCTATATTATTATTATTATTATTACTATTATTATTATTATAGATATAGCTGTGATATTATTATTACAGCTCAGTCTGGACAGAAGGGAGGGAGGGAGGGGCGCCCGGCGAGCTCACCCACCTCCTTGTCGGCCAGGATCTGGAGGAGGTCCCGGAGGGCGAAGGCGCCCCTCTGCAGGACCAGCTCCCCGGTCTCCTCCACGAAGGGCCCGGCAAAGACCACCAGCTTGTCCCGCGAAGGGTCCGCCACCAGGTTGCGGAGCTGGAAGGGAGAGAGGAAGCCGGGCGAATGATGAGAAGCCCTGCAGAAGCCCCCCATCTCACCCCTCCCTGTGGGGCCGGCAGCGGGGCGCCGCACCTCGTCGCAGACGGACGTGTCCGAGGGGTTCAGCAGCACCAGGGCCTCCAGGACGTCCCCGCGGTGGTGGAGGGCCCGCTGACCTGCAGAGGAGAGGAGAGAGGTGGATGCCAACCCCAGGCCGCCCAGGATGACCGGTGGCCCCTCCTTTCCTCCCTCCGCCCTCACCTTTGACCATGTCCGAGAAGGTGGCCGAGTGGCGGGAGACAAAGAGCTTGAGCTGCTGGTCCAGGTCGCAGGCCGCCGGGTCGACGTCCCAGGAGCGGATGCCTGAGCGAGAAACAGGCTTGCGGTGGAAACAATTCGCCTCCCTCTCCCCCAAGATGATGACAACTCTTCCAGGAGTGGATTTCCCTTCCTTTTCTCTAGGTACTGCTTTATGCGGGGAGGCTCATTTAACTAACTGCGACACCATAAAAACTCCCAGCAGCGTGCGGAAGGAAATGGGGAAGTACTCCATCAAGGGCTCGGTGTCAATGAAGAAGAAACTCCCCCTGTGGCTGGAATCGCGCAGACCCCCCATGAAGCAGGAAAATGTTAAATTGCCTCTGTGTCTGTCTAGATATGTCTAATAATGGCGTTGAATGTTTGCCATGTATATGTTCATTTTACCCAGTTCATTTTATTTTGCCAAATCCATGTTTTTACCATGATTGTCTATTGTACATACAGTAGAGTCTCACTTATCCAACGTAAACGGGCTGGCAGAACGTTGGATAAGCAAGTATGTTGGATAATAAGGAGGGATTAAGGAAAAGCCTATTAAACATCAAATTAGGTTATGATTTTACAAATTAAGCACCAAAACATCATGTTAGACAACAAATTTGACAGAAAAAGTAGTCCAATACACAGTAATGTTATGTTGTAATTACTGTATTTACGAATTTAGCACCAAAATATCATGATATATTGAAAACATTGACTACAAAAATGGCTTGGATAATCCAGAATGTTGGATAAGCAGGTGTTGGATAAGTGAGACTCTACTGTATATGTATTTTTTTATTATGTTTAGGGTGTTAATTTACTTTCTGTCTGTATTTTCTGATGTTATTGTATTTCTTTGCTGTTTTATCCGGGCTTGGCCCCTCGGGGAGATGGAGGCGGGGTATAAAAATAAATTATTATTATTATTATTATTATTATTTTTATGTGCATTGGGATCCGCCCTGAGTCCCCTTCGGGGTGAGAAAGAAGGGCGGAATATAAATACTGTAAATAAATAAATAAACAAACAAACAATGTTGCTTACATTTTGTCCTTATGTTGCCCCATGTAAGCCGCCCCGAGTCCCCGCGGGGAGGTGGTGGCGGGGTATAAATAAAAATTATTATTATTATTATTATTATTATTATTATTATTATTATTATGTGCATTGGGATCCGCCCTGAGTCCCCTTCGGGCTGAGAAAGAAGGGTGGAATAGAAATACAGTAAGCAAGCAAGTAAATAAATGAATCAGAGCCCTCCCGACAGATGTCCATGCCGAGGGAGTGCAAGGGTGAACGGATGGCTGGACGGACGGATGACACAGGCTCCTTTGGCCCTGAGCCGAAAGCAAGGAGGCCTTGGCAATTCCTTCCCGTTCCTTCTCTCTTTGCCTTGATGTCACTACAGGAGGAAGGGACCCTGCTGCTGCTGCTGCTGCTGGTTCTGCTTCTCTCGTTTCCTGTTTGGCGGAGGGAGGAAGCCCAGGGAAAGGGGAAGCCAGGCAGGAAGAAAGCAAGGAGGAAGGCAGGCAGGCAAAGCCAGGGAGAGAAGGCCTTTTTTGGGCAACGGGAGCAAGAGGAGGGACGGGCGGGAGGCCCCAGCGCACACAGGCCTCCCTTTCTTCCCGGCCGGCAGGGCTCCCCGGGGCTGCGGCCGCATGACCTGCGCCTGGGCCTCATGCGCTTCTCCCCAGTGCTCTCCTCGGTCTGATTCATGTGCTTCTTTCTCTCTCAATCACATCACACTGTGTCATAATAAATAATAATAATATACTTTATTTATACTCCGCTCTATCTCCCCAGGCGGGACCTTTCGTAGACCTTCTGTTTCTAAAGAGCGATCTGGGAAAAGCTTGACAATATAATAATATATTTACCATCTTGTGGGCTTAGAAAAAAAACACATTCTTGAAGGTTGCTTTACATTACGGACAATGAAAAGTAGTCCTAAGTATTATATTTATATCCGCCGTGAGTCTTCTTCGGGAGAGATAAAGCAGGGAATAAATATAATAATAATAACAATAATATTAATAATAATAGATACATCGCCACTTGGAGTCTCCTTTGGGGAGACAAAGCAGGGAATAAATATAATAATAATAACAACAACAATAATAATAGATACATAGCCACTTGGAGTCTCCTTTGGGGAGACAAAGCAGGGAATAAATATAATAACAATAATAATAATAATAGACACATAGCCTTTGGGAGATGTAAAGCAAGGTATACATAATAATAATAATAATAATAATAATAATAATAAATATAAATATATAACTACTTGGATTCTGCTTCGGGAGAGATAAAGCAGGGTATAAAATATAATAATAATAATAATAATAATAATAATAATAATAATAGATACATAGCCACTTGGAGTCTCCTTCGGGAGACATACAGCAGGGTATAAAAATATTATAATAATAATCATAATAATAGATATATAGCCACTTTGAGTCTCCTTCAGGAGACATAAAGCAGAGCATAAATATAATAATAATAATAATAATAATAATATTATACATAGCTGCTTTGAGTCTCCTTCGGGAGACATAAAGAGGGATATAAATAAATATAATAATAATAATAATAATAATAATAATAATAATAATAATAATAATAATAGATACATAGCCACTTTGAGTCTCCTTTGGGGAGATAAAGCAGGGTATAAACATAATAATAATAATAAGAAGAAGACACATAGCCGCTTTGAGTTTCCTTTGGGAGACGTAAAGCAAGGTATACATAAATAATAATAATAATAAAAATAATAAGAAATACATAGCCATTTGGAGTCTGCTTTGGAAGAGATAAAGCGGGGTATAAAATATAATAATAATAATCATAATAATAGATATATAGCCGCTTTGAGTCTCCTTCAGGAGAGATAAAGCAGGGTATAAATATAATAATATTAATAATAATAATAATAATATACATAGCCGCTTTGAGTCTCCTTCGGAAGACATAAAGCAGGCTATCCATAATAATAATAATAATAACTGAATGGCCTTGCAGCTTCAAAGCCTGGCTGCTTCCTGCCTGGGAGAATCCTTGGTTGGGAGGTGTTAGCTGGCCCTGATAGTTTCCCGAGGCAAGTCCCGCCCCCTTCGGGACCCCCACCCGGCTTCCGGCCCCTCCCCCCACTTCCGGCGCCCCCCTCACCGGCTCTGAGGGCCTCCAGCGCCGCCTTCCTCAGCCCGGCCCGGGCGCCTCCGGGGCCGAAGACCGCCAGCAGCGAGAAGCGGGGCCTTTCCGCGGCGGAGGGAGTCCGGAGCTCGCCTCCGCCCCCGCCGCCGAGGACCTCCCGGGGCTCCGCTCCCGTCCCTGCCTCCGCCGCCGCCGCCGCCATCTTGCTTTGGCGCCTCAGAGGCGTCGCCCCGCCCCGCCCCCTGCAGGCCCCGCCCCTCGCTTCACTGGCAACCAATGGGAGACGAGGATTGGCCGAGGGGCGGTGCCTTTCCTTCTGAAGGCCGAGAAGAGGCCGCCCTCCGCGTCATTGGCAACCAATGAGAGAGGAGGACTGGCCGAGGGGCGGGGCCTTTTCCTTTCACAGAGAGCGAGCCAAGTCCGCCGCCTCCGCCATCTTGGTTTGGCGTTTCGGAGGCGTCGCCAGGCCCCGCCCCCGCGTCACTGGTGACCAATAAGAGAAGAGGATTGGTCAAGAGGCGGGGCCTGTTCCTTTCAAAGACAGAAAAGGCCGAGGACGGCGCTTCTGAGCATGCGCGGAGCTGGCCTCTTCTCCCATCCATTCATTCACTCATTTATTTATATCCCGCTTTCTCTCTTATAACATTGTAACTATTATTCTCATTATATTATTATTATTAGTATAAAGATTTCATGATTGCAACATTATTACTACATTATTGATTCATTATATGTATTAATTATGGTGCTATTACTTACATTGGCCACCAGGTGGGGATAGCAACACTTTCCCTACTACAGGGAAATCTATCCTAACTGGCTATGACTGGATGTGCCTCTGTCAGGAGGGATTAGATGGTGTCTTCTAAGATATACCTATTGTGTATGTATAAATGTGTATATATATATATATAGTAATATACATATATATATATATATATATATATATATATATAGTAATATATATACAGTATATAGTAATATATATATATAGTAATATATATATAGTAATGATTAAATACGTAAAAATCAATACTATTAAAACACACACACACACACACACACACACATATATATATATATATATATATATTCAAACTTATATGCCGCCACTCCCCTAGGGCTCGGGGCGGCTTACAAGAACAGGCTAAAATCAACAATTTAAAAAACATCTTCAAAAACATCTTAATAAACATCCTAAAAGCACCTTTTAAAACATCAATAACAGAACTCAAAAGCCTTTAAAGAAAATACTTCCAAGCAAAGGACGAAAGCGAGGCCGCTTTGTATAATTGACCGGCTTTATTGATGCATCATCCAATTTCCTTCCAATCCTGATCCTTTTAACACAGCGACTCCACAAATATATTAAAACACGTATTTATGGCACATTGAATGGGGAAAGTATATTTATATATAAATGTATACATATAGTAAACGAAGGGGAAAGAAACTGTGAGAATCCAAACACACGTTCATTCATTTGTTCGTCCATCAGAAAATAAAATACAGTGTTCTGAATTGAAGGTCAAGGCCAGGGTGCAATTGGGGTGTGTGTCCCCTTTAAGGAGGCGGGGTTTGGCACTGTTTTTGGGCGTGGCTTCAAGAAGGGGGCGGGGCCTCCCTGTGAGACTCCAACTGGCACTAGAGAAGGAATGCACAAAGGGGGTGGGGCTTAGCTACAAGGGGGCGGAGTGTAATGGGGCGTTTTCCCTTTAAGGGGGAGGAGTTTGGCACTATCTGGGGGCGGGGCTTCAAGAAGTGGCGGGACTTCAATGTATTCTGGCACAAAAGGCGACCCACAAATGACCCCAAAGCCGGGGCTGGGAAATACACAAAGGGGGGGGGCTTATGTACAAGAGGGCGGGGCTTACCCACAAAGAGGCGTGGCCTTCTTAAAGAGGCCTGTCCCGGAAACTAGGGCTTCCATTCCTTCTCAAGGGCCAAGGGGAGGAAGCGGAAATGCCAAAGGGGAGGGAGGGGTCCCACGAGGCCTGCGTCCCCCCGCCATTCCCGGAAGAGGAAGAGGAAGTGGTCCGGCTATAGGATGTTGCAGGGCTTCTTGTCCTTGAAGGGGTTCTCGGAGGCCGGGAGCCCCACCAGGAGCGGGTCCGAGCGCGACTGCTGCTCACAGAAGCTCATCAGCTCCGAGGAGGCCTTGGAGACCTAGGAACGCGAGTAGATAGATAGGTACCGCTTTAGGAGGGGAGGCAATGAAAACGCGAGTAGATAAATAGGTACCGCTTTAGGAGGGGAGGTTATGAAAACCCGAGTACATAAATAGGTACTGCTTCAGGAGGGGAGGTTATGAAAACGCAAGTAGATAAATAGGTACCGTGTTAAGTAATTAAAAAGTTACATCATCTAAGGAAGTAATAATAATAATAATAATAATAATAATAATAATAATATGTTGTTCCCAGGGTCCAGGCTTCTATGATGCCCCCCCCGCTCCGTCCGCCAGGTTGAAAGCAGAAACGTGAGTAGATAAATAGGTACCGCATTGAGTAATTAAAAAGTCATATCATCTAAGGAAGTAGTAGCAGTAATAATAATAACAATATGTTTTTCCCTGGGTCCAGGCTTCTATGATTCCCCCCATCTGCCTGGTAGAAAGCAGAAACGCGAGTAGATAAATAGGTACCGTGGTAAGTAATTAAAAAGTCACATCATCAAAGGAAGCAGTAGTAGTAATAATAATACTATGTTGTTCCCAGGCTTCTATGATGCCTCCACCACCCCGTACCCCATGTAACGAACACGGGAAGGGGCCCGCCTGCATGCATGCAACACGCAACGCATGCCCGACCTTGATGCGCTCGATCCCGGCCTCGATGCGCAGCTGCTCCACCAGCTTCCGGGCCTGGGCGACGTTGTTAGTGGCCGACATGGCCGCCCATCGGCCCCCGAGGCCCTGCCCGGGAGGAAGGAAAGCACAGCGAATATTATATCTGTCTTATAATTATGTTTTTCTATTTATTACTGGACTGGATGGCCTTTGGGGGACCCCTCCCAAGTCTATGGCGCGATGCCTAGCTCATATAGATATATATAGACCCACATACATACACGCCGTACCTGTGGTCAGGTGAATGGCAAAGGCCCAGCTTGCTCCCGTCCTTCCTTCCTTCCTTCCTTCAGACGCAGCCTCGCCCTGAAAACAACAACAACAAACAACAGAGAGATGCATTCTGTGTGTGGTCATATGTGCGCCTGAGAAGGATCAATATGATTGATCGATCGGTCGATCGGGAGCTGAAATAGGACAAATGCCCATAGCCATTCTCCCTATAGATCTGACCTCAAGTACACAAATTATTATGTAAAGCTGGATGGCCATCTGTTGGGAGGGATTGGATGGTGCCTTTCCATAAAGCGAGTGGACCAGATGGCCTTTAGGCGTCCCTTGTTTAGCTAGTTATATTATATTATATTGCATTATTAATTAGTATAATATTGTATTACCTAATAATAATATTATCAATATTATAAGTACATTTATATACCTACATTCATATATACTAGTAGTGTATACAGATGCCGGGGTTTGCATTTTCCAATACGAACAAACAAACAAGCCAGTAAACAAGCAAACCTACTTGGTCCGCAGCGCCCAGCCCGCCGTCGCAACACAAACTAACCAACACACGTAAATCCGCACATATGTTGACATATAGAGATATATATATAGATGTGCAGATGTAAACAAACACAATGGGAAAGGCAACGAAGGCGCACAGGAAAAGCCCTAATGGACCGTTTGCCCCGAAGGCGGGAGATGCCGAGTAGATACAAGGCAGCAGGGAGTTCCACAGGTAGGAGCCAACAGCAGGAAGGCCCTGCCAATCAATTCCTCCAGGCCCCGCCCCCTGATTAACATGCAAGCCCCTCCTCTTGGTATCAGTCCTATGGAAATACTCAATATTTATGCTTCCCTGGTTAGCATACAAGCCCCTGATCAATATGCACGGCCCTCCCCTGATTAGCATGCAAGCCCCTCCTCCTGATACAAGGCTCCTCCCCCTCCCGCACCCTGTTATTGCCATGCAGGCCCCGCCCACCGCCTCCGCAGAAGCCCCGCCCCTTTTAGAATCCGCAAGCTTCGCCCCGACAGGTGTCTGTCCCACGTGACCCTGGGTTCGACCCCCCCTCCTCCTCCCCCGGCGATAAGGAAGGGGGATCACGTGACCGGGGAGCGGGCCCGCTCGGCCTTACCGCCGTCGCCGCTCCGCCTGCCTCCCTCCGGCGCAACGCACCCTGCTGCCGAGCCCCGGACGGAGGACGGAGACCGACAGCCCCGCGCAGCCAATTAGCGAGACGGAACCTCACCGCGGGGGCGGGCCTCCAGCGCAGCCGCCATGATCGGTTGTGCCAGGGCTGGGGCGGGGACTTGGGTAGCCAATCGGGGCACCGCATGCAAATTTAGCGGCGGGGATTTTGACTATGCAGGAACCGCCAGTCCGGAGGAGGGGAGGGGGGCGGAGCCGGTGACTTCGGCAGCCAATCATGGCTCGGCATGCAAATGACTTTTGACTATGCATGAGCCGGAAATGGCCTTATTCAGCAGCTGTTCCTTCCGTGGTGAAGCGGCTGAGGTAAAATGGCGGGAAAGGCAGGAGGCGCCATTCCTCAAGGCGGGAAAAGTCTCGCGTTGACGTTTTCAAGCGGTAATTTGTCCTGTTTTGTGAGGTTAAATGAGTCACAATAATAATAATAATATTCATAGTAATTAATATGTCATTACAATAATAATAATTCTCATATTGTTATTCTTATTTTAGGAAGGCCGCCCAAATTACACACAACAGAAAGGTATTTATTATTATTATTATTATTATTATGCTTGGGTTGTATATTACACATTTACTATTATTAGTAAATATTACACAATTATTATTATTATTATTATACTTGGGTTATATAATACACAGTTACTAGTATATATTACACATTATTATTATACTTGGGTTATATATTACACAGTTATTATATATACACAATTATTATTATACTTAGGTTATATATTAAACATTATTATAATATTTGGGTTATATATTGCACATTATTTTTATTATGTATATATATATATTACACAAATATTATTAAACTTGGGTTACATATTACACATATATTATTATATGTTACACAATTATTATTATTATACTTGGGTTATATATTACACATTTATATATTTATATTACACAATGATGATGATGATGATTACTATTATTATATATTACACCATGATTATGATGATACTTGGGTTATATATTACATTATTATTATTATTATTATTATTATACTATTATTATTTATTATACTTGGGTTACATATTACACAATTATTATTATATATTACACCATTCTTATTTTTATACTTGGGTTATATGTTACACATTTATTATTATATGTTACATAATAATAATTATTATTATACTTTGGTTATATATTACACAATTATTATTATTATGATTATACTTGGGTTATATATTACACATTTATATATATTTATATATACAGTAGAGTCTCACTTATCCAAGCCTCGCTTATCCAAGCCTCTGGATAATCCAAGCCATTTTTGTAGTCAATGTTTTCAATATATCGTGATATTTTGGTGCTAAATTTGTAAATACAGTAATTACAACGTAACATTACTTTGTATTGAACTGCTTTTTCTGTCCAATTTGTTGTATAACATGATGTTTTGGTGCTTAATTTGTAAAATCATAACCTAATTTGATGTTTAATAGGCTTTTCCTTAATCCCTCCTTATTATCCAAGATATTCGCTTATCCAAGCTTCTGCGGGCCCATTTAGCTTGGATAAGTGAGACTTTACTGTACTACACAGTTATTATTATTATTATATATTACACCATTATTATGATTATATTTGGGTTATATATTACACATGTATTATTAGTACAGTATTATATATTGCACCATTATTATTATTATTATTATTATTATATTTGGGTTATATATTACGCATTTGTTATTATATATATTACACATTTATAATCATTATTATTATTATGTACTTACTTGGGTTATTTGAGAAAGCCAGTGTTTCAAATGTCTGAAATGCATAAATCTGTGGGCGAACTACAACTCCCATCCTGCCGGAAACCCCCACCGGCCCTTAAATTGTGTTACGTTGGGCAATCTCGCTCTCTGGATGTGTCATGGGTTTGGTTCATTGTGCTCTCTGGCTTCAGGGTGATCATATTTCCATTTTTATTACGTGTATCGATGTATTTATATATACGCGTGTGTGTATGTACTATGTATATTTGAACACACACACACACACCCTGCTCCCCAATTTTCCATCCCGTCTCCCAAGTGCCGAGGGAGCAGATGGTTGTTGCCACAGCAACCGGGTGAGTGACGCATTTTGCAGAAGGTCTAAAGGAGGACGTGCCTCGTTTTGCAAAACATGGGAAGGGAGAAAGAGGAGAGAGAGGTTGGTTGTCCTCCGCACCACACGCACACGCGTGCACACACACACACACACACACACACACAAACTCCCAGGGCCCTGCGTTGTGGTGTTGTCCATCCTTCCTTCTTCCTGTCCACCTATCCTCAATGTTATTATCCTTGAGTTGTCGAAGGAAGGCTTCATGGCCGGAATCACTGGGCTGCTGTGAGTTTTCCGGGCTGCCTGGCCTTGTTGCAGAAGCATTCTCTCCTGGCGTTTTGCCTGCTTCTGGAACACGGCCAGGCAGCCCGGAAAACTCACAGCAACCCAATAATAACAAAAACAACAATAGAACCATAGAATCCTAGAGTTGGAAGGGACCCTCAAAGACCTTCCAGCCCAATAATAATAATAATAATTATGATAATAATTATAGAACCATAGAGTTGGAAGGGACCCTCAAAGACCATCCAGCCTAATAATAATAATAATAATAATAATAATAATAATAATAATGATGATAATAATAGAAGAAGAACCATAGAGTCTTAGAGTTGGAAGGGACCCTCAAAGACCATCCAGCCCAATAATAATAATAATAATAATAATAATAATAATAATAATAATAGAACCATAGAGTCCTAGAGTTGGAAGGGACCCTCAAAGACCATCCAGCCCAATAATAATAATTAATAATAATAATAATAATAATAGAATCAAAGACCATCCAGCCCAACCCCGTTAGGCCATAAATATATACCCACTAGCTGTGCCTGGCCACGCGTTGCTGTGGCGAAGTATGGTGGTATGGGAAATAAAGTATTGAGGAATTGGTGGTAGTTAAGGTCAAGGGTCCCCTGGGCTGAGTGGGTTGCTAGGAGACCAAGTGGGTGGAGCTTAGCCTTCTAACTGGCAGCAATTGGATAAAAACAATTCTTCCTCTCCCTCTAATTAGGACTTTATTTTTCTTTGCTTTTTGTTGTATCAACCTAGAGGCATGGATGAGGGGTTGTGCTGTCAATTTTTGAGGTTGTGGGGTGTTTACTTTTGTTGTTTTGTCCGCTGCCGTGATGCCATCACTCTTTTATATATATAGATTGTTATCCTTCCTTCTCTTCATCCATCCATCCCTCCCTCTTTTCCAAAGAACCAGGCCAGGAGGGGCGTTGGGATAAATCTGTATTTTTTTATTCATTCAACGGAAGACTATTTCTAGAATAAAGGCTACATCGTACCATGGGTTGGTTTCCGTTTTATTATTGTTATTATTATTACGTCGTCGTCGTTAATAATATTTCTTGTCAGTAGTAGTAAGTTAGTTAGTAAGAGTATTAATAGTAAGAGTAGTATATTTGTTTATGTTGCGCCTTTTGGGGTATTTCCCCCCCCTTTTTTTCCCTTTTTATAAAAACAGAAGGAGAAGCCTTCGGGAGAAATTGCACCGAAGAGGAGGAGGAGCAAGCGAGCGGGAAAGGGAGCTTCTATGTACAATGCAAAGGCTGGGCTTGCTGTGAGTTTTCGGGCTGGGGGGGGGGGGTGGCATGTTCCAGCAGCACTCTCTCCTGACGTTTCACCTGCATCTGTGGATAATGGCATCATAAGATATATATAGTGATATATATATTCCACTTTCTTGACTCAGAAGATGCCCTTAGCCACCGATGCAGGCCAAACGTCAGGAGAGAGTGCTGCTGCATTGCATTTGGCCACCCAGCCCGGCAAACAACTCCCAGCAGTCTCAGGGTGTTCCTAAGGCCAACCCGCCCACCCGGCCCCGGCCTCCGCCCACCTGCTGTCCAGGGCTGGCGCTGGTTGTGCTTGTGCCCCAGAGGAAGGGGATGCTGGCTCTGGAAGGGGACACTGGGCCCCTCTTGTCTTCCGGTGGCTCCTGGGGGCCAAGGCAGGGAGAGGAACGCACCGTCCATCCAGGGACGAAGAGGGGGTCCGGACCAAGTCTCGGGCCGGATAGGGTAACATTCTGGGACATGCTGGAACCAGAAAGATGTTGGCGATAATGATGAGGAACCAGGGGATGATACCTTCTGAGTGTAGAGATCCTTCTGGCTGTGATGACAAGGCTGGTGATGATAGTGATGATGATGAACCAGAGGTTGACACCTTCTGAATACAAAGCCTTATTGACTGTAATCATGATGGTGGTGGTGGTGGTCATGATAATGATGAGGAACCAGGGTTGATACCTTCTGAGTGTAGAGGTCCTTCTGGCCGTGATAACAAGACTGGTGATGATAGTGATGATGATGAACCAGAGGTTGACACCTTCTGAATGCAGAGCCTTATTGACTGTAATCATGATGGTGGTGGTGGTGGTCATGATAATGATGAGGAACCAGGGTTGATACCTTCTGAGTGTAGAGGTCCTTCTGGCCGTGACGACAAAGCTGGTGATGATAATGATGATGATGAGGAATCAGAGGTTGACACCTTCTGAATGCAGAGCCTTATTGACTGTAATTATGATGATGATGGTGATGGTGGTCATGATAATGATCAGAAACCAGGGGTTGATACCTTCTGAGTGTTGAGGTCCTTCTGGCCGTGATAACAAGGCTGGTGATGATAGTGATGATGATGAACCAGAGGTTGACACCTTCTGAATGCAGAGCCTTTTTGACTGTAATCATGATGATGGTGGTGGTGGTCATGATAATGATGAGGAACCAGGGGTTGATACGTTCTGAGTGTAGAGATCCTTCTGGCTGTGATGACAAGGCTGGTGATGATAGTGATGATGATGAACCAGAGGTTGACACCTTCTGAATGCAAAGCCTTATTGACTGTAATCATGATGATGGTGGTGGTGGTCATGATAATGATCAGAAACCAGGGGTTGATACCTTCTGAGTGTAGAGGTCCTTCTGGCTGTGATGACAAGTCTGGTGATGATAGTGATGATGTGGAACCAGAGGTTGACACCTTCTAACTGCAGGGTCTTTTGACTGTGATAGTGATAATGTTCCCATTCGCCCCACTTGTGTCCCTATTGCAATGCATGGGGTGTCTAGGGACCCCCACCCCTTTTTGGCAGGTTCTGACCTAGTGACGGAGGCCAACGGAAGGGTGAAGCATCCTGGTGCCCTCTGGGCATTTTTCAGGCTACAGGTCCCCTCTGCTTGTCACCCGCAATCCTTGTGCTTCCTTTCGCGGATGAGCTCCAATGTAACCCCCCCTCGAGCCTTAGTAGGGAGCCCGACCCCCTTGCCGTGTGCTTTTCGGATTGGTTGTGTTACCTTGTGCTGCTTTGGAAGCCAAAGCCCCTGAATTAACAAAACAAAATAAGTACATTTCACAGTCCGGCGGGATCGGACGGACAGCGTCGACACAGTCTTGGCAAATGAAGAGCTGCAAGGGAGGAAGGGAGAGGAGAAGACGAAGGAAGGAGCAAAGCACGGGCGGACGGGTGGACGGATGGGCTCTCCAAGCGCCACAGTGGGTCCCGGGACCTTTGGGGAAAGGATTGTGCTCACAGTGTCGTCAGCGGGGCCGCGGCAGGCGAAGGGATCCCCGCACTGCTTTGCTCAGTCCATCCACTTCGGGAGATTGAGGGAGAGGCCGACCCTTCGGACGGGGAGGGATTGTGCATTTCTCTGTTTGTGCGGCTTGCGGCAGCGAACCCCCCCACCGGGGGTCTCCTCGAGTCTTTCCTTTCAGTCCAGTGGGGCAGGTAGAAAAGGAGAGGAGGGGTGCCTTGTGCCTCCATCCTGCCCGGTACGGTGTTGGGAGAGTGTTTAGTTGGCTCCATCCTGCCGCGTACACCGTTGGGAGAGTCTTTGTGAGCCTCCGTCCTGTCGCGTACACCGTTGGGAGTCTTTGGGAGCCTCTGTCCTGCTACGTACGCCGTTAGGAGAGTCTTTCAGAGCCTCTGTCCTGTCGCTTACGCAGTTGGGAGAGTCTTTGAGAGCCTCTGTCCTGTTGTGTATGCCATTGGGAGACTCTTTGAGAGCCTCCGTCCTGTCACGTACACCGTTGAGAATCTTTGGGAGCCTCTGTCCTGCTGTGTACGCCGTTAGGAGAGTCTTTCAGAGCCTCTGTCCTGTCGCTTACGCAGTTGGGAGAGTCTTTGAGAGCCTCTGTCCTGTTGTGTATGCCATTGGGAGACTCTTTGAGAGCCTCCGTCCTGTCACGTACACCGTTGAGAATCTTTGGGAGCCTCTGTCCTGCTGTGTACGCCGTTAGGAGAGTCTTTCGGAGCCTCTGTCCTGTCACTTACGCTGTTAGGAGAGTCTTTTGGAGCCTCTGTCCTGTCGCTTACGCCATTGGGAGACCCTTTGGGAGCCTCCGTCCTGCCGCGTTCGCTGTTGGGATAGTCTTTAGTTGCCTCCATCCTGTCGCGTACGTCGTTGGGAGCCTCCCTCCTGCCACGTACACCATTGGGAGAGTCTTTGGGAGCCTCCGTCCTGTCGCGTTCGCCGTTGGGAGAGTCTTTGGGAGGATGTGAAGGAGGAAGATGACGGGGAACGGAGCAGATCTCGGACACCAACGAGGAGGCGAGTGTGGTCCACGGAGGGCGACCCTCGGCCTTCCTCCTCCCCCTCCCCCTACTCCTCCTCACATGAGGCTGCACTTGCCCTTGATTTTGTCCGTCCGCTTCTGCTTGCTGGAGCGCTTTCCGTCAATGTTGAGGCTCATGTTGCGGCGCTTCTCGAGGCTGAGCAACTCCTGGAAGAGCTCCTTGACGTTGTAGTTCATCTTGGCGGAGGTCTCCATGAAGGCGCACTTCCACTCCTGGGCCACGGCCTGGCCCTCGGCGGCCTGGACCTCGCGCTGGGTCTCGTCGCACTTGTTGCCCACCAGCATGATGGGGATGCTCTCCACGCTGCCCTTGATCTGCAGGATCTGCTGGCGGATGGGCCGCAGCTCCTCCAGCGACTGCCGGCTGGTGACGGAGAAGACCAGCACGAAGGCGTGCCCCTTGGAGATGGAGAGGCGCTGCATGGCCGGGAACTGGTGGCTGCCCGTGGTGTCCGTGATCTGCAGCGTGCAGACGCTCTTGTCGCAGCTGATCACCTGCCGGTAGGTGTCCTCGATGGTGGGGATGTAGGTGTCGCGGAAGGTGCCCTTCACGAAGCGCAGCACCAGCGAGCTCTTGCCCACCCCGCCGGCCCCAAAGACCACCACCCGGTAGTCGTTGCTCTGCTCCGGCATCCTCGCACCTGCAGCGGGAGAGACGGGAGACAGGGAGACAGGGAGCGCTGGAGGAGGAGCAGGACGGCCGCGAGGAGAAGACTCTCACCTCCAAGGAGACAAGGGACTCCCGCCTTCAAGGAAGTAAGGGACTCTCACAGTTGAGGATACAAGGGACTCCCGCCTTCACAGAGACAAAGGACTTCCACATTTCAGGAAACAAGGGACTCCCGCCTTCAAGGAAGTAAGGGACTCCCACCTTCGAGTAACAAGGAACTCCCGCCTTCAAGGAAGTAGGGGACTCCCACCTTCAAGTAACAAGGGACTCCCGCCTTCAAGGAAGTAGGGGACTCTCACAGTTGAGGATACAAGGGAATCCCGCCTTCACAGAGACAAAGGACTTCCACATTTCAGGAAACAAGGGACTCCCGCCTTCAAGGAAGTAAGGGACTCCCACCTTCAAGTAACAAGGGACTCCCGCCTTCAAGGAAGTAAGGGACTCCCACCTTCAAGTAACAAGGGACTCCTGCCTTCAAGGAAGTAAGGGACTCCCACCTTGGAGTAACAAGGGACTCCCGCCTTCAAGGAAGTAAGGGACTCCCACCTTCAAGTAACAAGGGACTCCCGCCTTCAAGGAAGTAAGGGACTCCCACCTTCGAGTAACAAGGAACTCCCGCCTTCACGTAACAAGGGACTCCCGCAATTGAGGATAAGAGGGATTCCCACCTTCACGGAGACAAAGGACTTCCACATTTGAGGAAACAAGGGACTCCCCTCTTCAAAGAAATAACAGACTCCCACTTTCGAGTAACAAGGGACTCCCGCCTTCATAGAAATAAGGGACTCCACAATTGAGGATACAAGGGACTCCCGCCTTCATGGAAACAAGGGAGTCACAGCTTCATGGAGACAAGGGACTACCACAATTGGGGATACAAGGGACTCCCGCTTCAAGGAAACAAGGGACTCCCGCCTTCATAGAAATAAGAGACTCCAGCCTTCAGGGAAACCAGGGACTCCCACATTGGAGGATACAAGGGACTCCCACCTTCCCGGAAACAAGGGACTCCATGTTCAAGGAAACTAGAGACTTCCACCTTCACAGAAACAAGAGATTTCCACCTTGAAGGAAACTAGAGATTCCCACATTGGAGGATCCAAGGGACACCCCCTTGAACAGAGACAAAGGACTCCCGACTTGAAGGATACAAGGGACTCCCACATTCCCGGAAAGAAGGGGCTCTGATATTCGAGGATACAAGGAACTCCTTCCTTCATGAAAACTAGAGACTCCCACCTTCAAGGAAACCAGGGACTCCCACCGTCAAGGAACAAGGGACTCTTGCCTTCATAGAAATGAGGGACTACCACCTTCATGGAAACTAGAGACTCCCACTTTCACGGAAACTAGAAGCTCCCAACTTCAAGGAAAACAGGGACTCCCACATTTTAGGTTACAAGGGATTCCAACCATCCTGGAAACAAGAGACTCCCACCTTCACGGAAACAAGAGACTCCCGCCTTCACGGGAGGATGCCTGCCCTAGATGTGGGTGAAATGTCGGGAGAGAATGCCACTGGAATATGGCCGGACTGCCCTGAAAACTCACAGCAACCTAGTGATTCTGGCCAGGAAAGCCTTGGACAACACAAGAAGGGGCCTCTGCTCTGTGGCCTGTCGCTGTCCATGGTGCTCCTTGTCAGGACGGAGAGAGGAATGGACGGCTCAAGGAAGGAAGGAAGGAAGGAAGGAAGGAAGGGAGGGAGAGATGAAGGATGGAAGGAAGGAAGAGTGGAAGGGAGAGATGAAGGATGGAAGGAAGGAACGATTGATGTAAGGATGGATGGATGGATAGAAAGAAAGGAGGAAGGAAGGAAGGATCTATGGATGGATGGATGGATGGAAGGAAGGAAGGAAGGAAGGAAGGAAGGAAGGAAGGAAGGAAGGAAAGAAAGATTGATGATAGGAAGGAAGGAAGGAAGGAAGGATAGAAAGAAAGGAGGAAGGAAGGAAGGAGGAGGAAAGGAAAGAAGGAAGGATGGAAAGAAAGGAAAGAGGGAAGGATGGAAAGACGGAAGAGAGAGAGGAAGGAAGGGAAGAAGGAAGGAAGGAAGGGAAGAAGGGAAGAAGAGAGAGAGGAAAGAAGGATAGAAAGGAAGGAGGAAGGAAGGACTGAAGGATTCATGGATGGATGGATGGAAGGAAGGAAGGAAGGACGGACTAAGGGATTCAAGGAAGGAAGGAAGGGAGAGAGAGAGGGAGGAAAGAAGGAAGGAAGGAAAGATTGTTGTTAGGAAAGAAGGAAGGGAAGGTTGAGGACAGAGAGGAAGGAAAGAAGGATGGATGGATGGATGGATGAGAGGGGTTGCTCCTGCCCGTGAGCCCCTTCCCTCCCTCCCTCCCTCCCTCCCTGCTTGGCCCTGGTGAGGAGGGGTCTGCAAGGAAGGCCCCCATCTCTGCCCTGCCCTGCCCTCCCCTGCCCTGCGCCAGCCAGGCCTGCGTCACCCCCCCTCCCTCCCTCCCTCCCCAAATATCCGCAGCCCCCCCCCCCCTTCATTCCCTGCTTTTTGCACCTCACCTGGAGGAAGAGGAGGAGGAGGAGGGAGGAAGGCTCAGCCTGGTCCCACTGCTGCTTCCCCCACAGCCATCTGGGAGACCGGCCGGGGAGGAAGGAAGGAAGGAAGGAAGGAAAGAGGGAAGGAGGGAAGGAAAGGAGGGAGGGAGGGAGGGATGCTGCGTCGGAAGAGCAGGTCACGTGGCTGGTGATGCTGATGGCGAGGGAGGGGGGCTCTTGGGGGTCCGCTCCCCCTTCTCCTGCTGTTTTTGCATTGTTGTTGTTATGTTATGATTATGATTTAGAAGCTGGATGTCCATCTGTCGGGAGGGATCGGGTGCTGCTCTTCCTGCACGGAGGCTGGATGCCCTTTGGGGGTCCCTTCCGACTCTGGGATACGATGGTTGCATTGGTGTTCTTGTTATGATTATGATTATTGTGGAGAGGCTGGATGTCCTTCTGTCGGGAGGGATCGGGTGTTGCTTTTCCTACACGAAGGCAAAAAGGTGTTGGACTCGATCCCTTCTAACTCTAGGATTGTATAGTTCTATTATTATTATTATTTAGAGGTTGGACATCCATCTGTTGGGAAGGTTCAAATGGTGCTTGGGGGTCTCTTCTGACTCTGGGATACAATTGTTGTTGTTATTATTATTATTATTTAGAGGCTGTTGGGGTGTATTATTATTATTTAGAGGCTGTTGGGGTGTATTATTATTATTATTTAGAGGCTGGATGTCCATTTGTTGGGAAGGATCGGATGGTGCTTTTTCTGGATGGCCTTTGGGAGTCCTTTCCAACTCTGGGATACTCTTGTTGCATTATTGCTATGATTATGATTGTGATTGAGAGGCTGGATGTCCCTCTTTTGGGAGGGATCTGGTGGTGCTTTTCCTGCACGGAGGCTGGGTGTCCTTTGGGGGTCCCTTCCGACCGGGATCCCGTGCGTCGTCCTTGCAGCCTCCAGAGCGTGTGATCCATGGGTCTCCAGCCGGGACCCCACGGAGCCGGACACGCATCCCGGAGCGAGCACACGCATCTTCCCGGCAGGGAAGGAGCCTCATTAGGACGAAGGCAAGGAAGGAAGGCAAGGAAGGAAGCAATTGTCGTTTGACAAGTGGTTTTATTTCCGTCCGGGCTGACTCAAAAGCCGGCTAATTTTAGCCCCATTGTTTCCTCCCTCCAGTGCAATAAATAACTCGTTCACGCGTTCTCACACACACACGGCGCTCCCTGCTCCAGAGTCATTGGGAATCAGCGGGGAAGGCAAAGACGGGCGCACCACGCGGAGGAGGGAGGGAGGGAGGGTCTTGCCCAGGCCTTGGCCCAGGGCCTCTCACTGGTAGGCCAGGCCTGGCCCTTTGGGATTCTCCCTCCCGAGGAGGAAGCATTTCGGACCGTTTCACGCCCAACAAGGACCAGCTCAGGGGGATCTGCATCTATTGGGATGTTTTAATGATGGCTGTCAAGAAATCAGACCTCCAGTCAAGTCGTGGTATCCCGTTGAGAAAGACGATAATAGACAGGTCCCAAATAAATAAATAAATACAGAAGGAAGGAAGGAAGGAAGGAAGGAAGGAAGGAAGGAAGGAAGGAAGGAAGGAAGGAAAAAGAGAGAGATGATGGAAGAATGGAAGGAAGGACAAAGGAAGGATGCGAAGAAGGAAGGAAGGAAGGATGGAAGAAAGGAAGGAAAGAGATATGATGGATGGATGGAAGGAAGGAAGGAAGGAGAGAGATAGGATGGAAGGAAGGATGCAAAGAAGGAAAGAAATAAGGATGGATGGATGGAAGGAAGGAAGGAAAGATAGAATGAAGGAAGGAGAGACATAATAGGCGGATGGAAGGAAGGAAGAAAGGATGGAAGGAGAGAGATGATGGAAGGAAGGATGGAAGGAAAGACAAAGGAAGGATGCAAAGAAGGAAAGAAATAAGGATGGAAGGAAGGAAGGAAGGAAGGAAAGATAGAATGAAGGAAGGAGAGACATAATAGGCAGAAGGAGGAAGGAAGGAAAGAAGGAAGAAAGGAAGGAAGGAAGGGAGAGAGAGAGACGATGGAAGGAAGGATAGAAGGAAGGACAAAGGAAGGATGCAAAGAAGGAAAGAAATAAGGATGGAAGGAAGGAAGGAAAGATAGAATGAAGGAAGGAGAGATAGTAGGTGGAAGAAGGAAGGAAGGATAGAAGAAAGGAAGGATGGAATGAAAGAAGGACAAAAGAGGATGCAAGGAAGGAAGCAGTACAGAAGGATGAAAAGAAAGAAGGAATGAGGGAAGGAGAGAAATGATGCAAGGAAGGACAAAGGAAGGATGCAAAGAATGAAGTAAATAACTTTTTAACTTATTAAGTAAACTTATTAAATAAGGAAGACTGCAAGGAAGGATGGAAGGATGAAAGGAAAGGACGGATGGAAGGAAGGAGAGGAATTATGCAAGGAAGGACAAAGGAAGGAAGGATGAAAGGAAAGAAAGAAGGAAGGAACGAAGGAGAGAAATGATGCAAGGAAGGATGGAAGGATGAAAGGAAAGAAGGACCAAAAAAGGATGTAAGGAAGGAAGCAGTACAGAAGGATGAAAAGAAAGAAGAAAGGAAAGAGGGAAGGAGAGAAATGATGCAAGGAAGAAAGGGATGCAAAGAGGGAAGTCAATAAGGAAGACTGCAAGGAAGGAAGGATGGATGGAAGGAAGGAAAGAAGGATGGAATGAAAGAAGGAAGGAAGTAAGGAAGGAAGGAAGGAAAGAAATGATGCAAGGGAGGACAAAGGAGGGATGCAAAGAAGGAAGTCAATAAGGAAGGCTGCAAGGAAGGAAAGAAGGAAGGAAGGAAAGAAGGATGAAAAGGAAGGAAGGAAGGAGGGAAGGAAGGAGAGAAATGGTGCAAGGAAGGACAAAGGAAGACTGCAAGGAAGGAAGGAAGGATGGAATGAAAGAAGGAAGGAAGGGATGAAAGGGCGCAGGGAGGCCGGGCTGTGTCCCCCCCCCGTCCCCTGTGTTCTCCGTGGGGGGTGTCCCGCTGTGCCGGGCCCCCCGTGGGCCTCAGCCCTTGAGGAAGGCGAGGGCGGCCAGGAGGGCGTAGCCGAGGACCAGGAGCAGCACCTTGAGGAGCCGGTCGGGGCCCTGCTCCAGCTCCTTCCCCAGGATCTCGCAGAAGGTGGCGAAGAGGAAGGTGCCTGCGGCCAGGCCCTGGGGCAGCAGCGAGGCCACGGCCGCGGCCAGGCCTCCCGGGGCGGAGGGGGGGGGCGCGCAGCCCTGGAGGGCGGCCCCGGCCCCCAGGCCCAGCGGGAGGGCCAGGCTGAGCGGGAGGGCCAGGCGGGCGGCCTGGCGCAGGGGGCGCCCCGCCCGGGCCAGGCTGAGCCCCAGCGCCAGGGCCGCCAGCCCCTCGTGGAGCGCCACCCCCAGGAAGAGCCCCAGCAGGCGCCCCCCGGGCCCCTCCGCCAGCCCCAGCGCCAGCCCCTCCAGCGCCCCGTGCGCCCCCAGCGCCAGGGACGGCCCCAGCAGGCGGTGGGCACCGGGGCCCCCGTGGCCCCCGGGGTGGCCGTCCAGGAAGGGGCTCTCGTCCTCGGAGGCGCTGCTGCCGCTGCCCCCGCTGCCCCCCGCGTTGAAGGTCTCCAGGTCGATGAAGGGCGGCCGGCGGTCCTCCCGGAAGGTCAGCACCAGCTGCTCCACAAACACCGTCAGGAAGAAGCCCGTCAGCATCAGCGTCTCCGGCAGCAGGTAGTCCGTCCGCACCTGCCCCAGGCGCAGCACCTCCGACATCTGGGAGAAGAAGAACGAGAAGGAGAAGCCGCTGAAACGAAGCCACAAGAAGCATGTGGACAACTTCAGCAGAAAGGAGGAAGCCATGAACATGGACACCATCTGCCCACCAGGATTGAAAAACTCTAAAATCAAAGCAACACTCTGAGGGCAGAGGAGCCCCAAGGACAGCTAATGGCTGGACAAAGGATGCCCCTCCAGGCAAGAGACCAAACCTTTAGGGGGATTAACTGAAACATTAATGCTGCCTTCCCAGTGACAAAGGACTCTTGCCCTTGCCTGGTTTCTCCATGCCTCACAGCCTCTGAGGATGCCTGCCACAGATGTGGGCGAAACGTCAGGAGAGAATGCTTCTGGAACATGGCCACACAGCCCGAAAGACATACAACACCCCTGTGATCCCGGCCATGAAAGCCTTCGACAACACAAAAACAAGAACGAGAACAAGAAGGAGGAGGCATTTCCAGGGGTGGCGACTGCTGAGAAGGTGTTCGTTACAAGTCGGGACACCACGACCGACCGAGATGAGTTCACGGCAAACTAGAAAAAGCCTGCCTTTGCTTTGACTGCACGTCTGATTGGGTGGCCCCTGGGTTGCTCCTACTATTATTATTATTATTATTACTATTATTATTACTATTATTATTATTGTGTTCTGGTTGTGCTTCTGCTTGAAGGCAGAAGCGGGTTGGACTGGATGGCCCATGGGGTCTCTTCCGACTATTGTTGTTGTTATGGCTGTTGTTATTACTAAGATTGGAGAGCCATCTGTTGGGAGGGCTTTGATTGTGCTTTTCCTGCATCAAGGCAGGAGGGGGTTGGATTAGATGGTCTGTGAGGTCTTTTCCAATTCTATTATCATCATCATCATCATCATCATCATCTTAATAATTTTATTCTATTATATATTATTATTTTATTATTATTATTTTATTATATATTATCATATTATTATTACCTTAATTTTATTCTATTATATATTACTAGCTGTGCCCGGCCACGCGTTGCTGTGGCAAAGTATGGTGGTATGGGAAATAAAGTATCTTGTATTATCTGCTTAGAACTGGATTATCTGAGGCCCCTTCTTCACAGCTGTATAAAATGCACACTGAAGTGGATTCTATGGCAGTGTGGAGTCAAGATAATTCAGTGCAAAGCAGATAATATAAGATTATAAATGGGTTATATAGCTGTGTGGAAGGGCCTTGAGTCTGCACTGCCATATAATCCAGTTAAAATCAGATTTTATTTTATAGGCAGTGCAGAAGAGGCCTAAGTGAGGCCTAACTGCCTGTCCCCTGGGCTGAGTGGGTTGCTAGGAGACCAACTGGGCGGAGCGTAGCCTTCTAACTGGCAACAATTGGCTAAAAACAATTATTCCTCTCCCTCTAATTAGGATTTTCTTTTTCTTTTCTTTTTGTTGTATGAACGTAGAGGCATGGAGGAGGGGTTGTGCTGGCAAGTTTAGTGTTTCTGGGAGGTGTAGTTTTGTTGTTTTGTCCTAGGCCGAAATTTCATTACCCTTTTATATATATAGATTATATTATATTATTATAATATTATTATACTACTATTATCATATTATTATACTAATTTTATTCTATTATATATTATTATTTTATTTATTACTATTACTATCACCGGCTGTTAGGGATCGTGGGTGTTGGAGTCCGAAACACTTGGGGGGAAGGAGGCCTGCCTTAAACAGTGAGCAGCAACAAAGCTAGGGGCTGCTCCAGTCAAACCCTGCAAACTCCTGACCAAAGACTCTGCAATGTTTTGGTTGGCTGATGAATAGCGTATTTTGGGGGGGGGGGTGATAGAGGAAGGGGCACCCTCTCCCCGGAGGCCTACCTTGTCCCTGACGGCCGGGAGGAGGGCGTTGAAGCCGGTGGCCAGCAAGACCCCGGTGGCGAAGGCGTTGCAGAGGGAGAGGGCCCGGCGGGAGCCCCCGCCACCACCGCCAGGCGCCTTCCCTGCGCTGTGGGCCCGGAGGAGCTTGACGGGCAGGAGGGACGCGGCCAGGGTCAGCAGGAAGACCCCCGCCATGCACAGCAGCTTGGCCAGCAGCACACGCATGGCCGCCGGGGTCCGGGGTCAGGGCCCTGCGCAGGGAGGAAGGAAGGACAACACACATAATAATAATAATGCCAGTAATAATAATAATTGCTTTATATTATATTCTCCTGCCAACCTAGCAGTTCGAACACATGCCAATGTGAGTAGATCAATAGGTACTGCTCCGGCGGGAAGGTAACGGCGCTCCATGCAGTCATGCCTATGGCCACATGACCTTGGAGGTGTCTATGGACAACGCCGGCTCTTCGGATTAGAAATGGAGATGAGCACCAACCGCCAGAGTCGGTCACGATTGCACTTAACGTCAGGGGAAAACCTTTACCTTTTTACCTTATATTATATTATTATATATTTATTTATATTTATTTATTACAACATTTATATCCTGCCCTTCTCACCTAAGAGGGGACTCAGGGCGGCTTACAATAAACACACATATAAAAATTATATAATACACTATAAATCAGATTATATTATTATTATTATTATTATATTGTATGACACAGCAAACAAGATAGACATGCTGGATTTCATATCACAAAATCACAAGTCGAACACTTCCCAAGTGTCTAGGACTGTGTGATGTATTTTTGGATTATATTATATTAATAATATAATAATATAATATAATAAAAATAAATAGTAATGATATATAATGATATAATATATAAAGCAATATAATAATAATAATAATAATAATAATAATAATAATAATAATAAATAGTAATGATATTTTGGGCAACGTAATTTGCCGACTGTTGTAAGTCCCTTCGGGTGAGAAGAGCGGGGTAAAAATGATGTAAATAAATAAATATATAATAATATAATATAGTAATATAAAGCAATATAATAATAATAAATAGTAATAGTATATACAGTAGAGTCTCACTTATCCAACATTCACTTATCTAACATTCTGGATTATCCAACGCATTTTTGTAGTCAATGTTTTCAATACATCGTAATATTTTGGTGCTAAATTCATAAATACAGTAATTACAACATAACATTACTGCGTATTGAACTACTTTTTCTGTCAAATTTGTTGTATAACATGATGTTTTGGTGCTTAATTTGTAAAATCTTAACGTAATTTGATGTTTAATAGGCTTTTCCTTATAATCCCTCCTTATTATCCAACATATTCGCTTATCCAACATTCTGCCGGCCCGTTTATGTTGGATAAGTGAGAGACTACTGTAATAATATAAAACAAAATAATAATAAATAGTAATGATATATAATAATATAAAGCAATATAATAACAAATAGTAATAATATATAATAATAATATGAAGCAATATAATAAATAGTAATAATATATAATAATTTAATAATATAAAGCAATATACTAACAAATAGTAATAATATATAATAATAATATAAAGCAATATAATAAATAGTAATATTATATAATTTAATAATATTAAATATTTGTAAAAATAAATCAGTAATAATATAAAACATTAATATAATAATACAATGATATATAATTATACAATATAGAATATTTTGAACATAATATAAAATATAATCAATAAAATACTATGATATAATAATAATACAAAAATCATAATAATGTTACTGTAATATGCTGATAAAATATAAAAATAGAATTATTGTACATGCAATTATAGCATAAATAATAATTTAATAAAATATAAAAATAACATATTGCATAAATATATTTATAGGGTAATATACTATATTAATACACTTAATATATAATATAATAGTGCGCGGAGGCAACAAGGTCAGAGGCTGGTCCAGTCAAACTCTGCCAACTCCGGACCAAGACTCTGCCATGTTTGGCTTGCTTTCCCGAGCTTGTCCCTTGAAGGGGGCGGGGCTTGGAGGGCGCTTTTCTTGCCTGGGGGCGTGGCCTCGAGATGTCGTCTAATCCTATAACAACAACAACAGCAATAACAACGGCATTTCGTACCCTGAGAGCCGCGGGGTGCTGCCTCATCCGCCTCCTCTTCCCGGTCCCGCTCCGCTTTGACAACCGCCCTGCCCCCAAATCCCTGATTGGGCGTTCGGAGAGCGGCGGCGACGCTCATTGGTCAGATTATCCGTCCGTCACGCCACCAGCCACTCTATCCTCCCCTTTGCCATCCTCGTTCCTCATTGGTCGTTGGTAGAGCAGTGACGACGCTCATTAGGTTGCTTATCCATCCGTCAGGCTACTAGTTCCGCCCCTATCCATTCTTTTCTTATCTCCACTTCCTCGTTCCTCATTGGGCATTCGGAGAGCAGCGACGGCGCTCATTGGATGGCTTATCTATCCGTCATGTTATCAATCCCTTCCCTATTTACTCCTTATACACTCTGTCTCCGCGTTGCTGATTGGACGCTTGGAGAGCGACTACGACGGTCATTGGGTTGCCTATCCATCCGTCAGGCTACTAGTCCCGCCCCTATTCACTCTTTTCTTATCCACTCTGCCTCCGCGTTGCTGATTGGGCGCTTGGAGAGCGACTACGACTAGTCCCGCCCCTATCTAGTCTTTTCTCCACTTCCTCGTTCCTCATTGGGCATTCGGAGAACAGCAACGACGCGCATTGGAAGTCTTATCCGTCCGTCAGGACGCCAAGCCCGCCCCTCACCAAAGAGTCTTCTTTTGCTCCAATCAACACTTCCGATACCTTTCTTAGGCCCTCAGTTAGATCCTCGCCGGAAGTCGGGCTTTTGTGCCACAAGCAATAAAGTCCGGCAGGAAGCAGGAACCGGGAGAGGAAGAGTTCCAGAAAGTGCATTGAACTCATCCTATTTCCAAGTGGTTTTATTGATTTCTTATCTTACTGTTTTATATTATAATCTAATAATAAAATATTTTATTATTTTATTATGTCATATTATTATTGCAATTATATTTTATATTATTTTATCATAACACAATTATATAATTCTTAGGTCACTGGGTTTTATTATATTTTATTATAACCGTATTATAATATTTAATTATCTTGTGTTATATTATTATTGCAATTATATTGTATATTTTATTATAACACAATTATATTAATTCTCATAGGTCACTGGGCTTTATTGTTTTATTATATTTTATTATAATCGTATTATAATATTTAATTATCTTGTGTTATATTATTATGGCAATTATATTTTATTTTATTATCATAATGACACCAAAACGTCGGAAGCATTCTCCCCTGACGTTTCGCCCACTGGTTGAAAGAAATGCACGACAACAGGAGGAGGAGTGTCAAAAGGAATTTATTTTCCTACGTTTTAAAAAAAATAGTTCGGGACAGGAAGGAAGGAAGGAAAGAAGGAAGGAAGGAAGGAAGGGAAGGGAAGGGAAGACTCGACATGCCGCACTCCATCCTCCTCTTCCTCCCAATTCATTAAAGAAACAACAACAGACAAACATGATCAACACTCCCTGACAATCGGGGCCAGCTTCCCATTGACGGCGCATTAAAGGGACCCCAGGAAGGAAGGAAGAGCGGCAGCCCTGCAAGACAGACGGAGAGAGAGTCATAAAAGGATAAAATAAAATCTTATAATAATAATATAATAACAATATACTAAAATTAATATAATAGCATTATGATAAAATATTAAAATAATAAAGAATTATAATAAAAATAAAATATAACAAAATAAAAATATATTACAACTAATATAATCGTATTATAATAAAATAAAAATATAATTATAATAATATAAAATAATAAAATAGAATAATAAAAATAAGATAATAAAATAATAAAAATATAATTATAAAATAATAAAATAAAGTATATAACAATATGTCATAATAATATAAAATAGAAGATAATAAAATAAAATAGAACATAACATTATAGCAATATATTAAACTAATAGTATAAACAAAAAATAATTATAATTATATAGAAAAATAAAACAGACTAAAATATAATGTAATAACTTAAGATAATAAAATAAAATAAAAAGATAATTATAATATAAATTAATAAAATAAAGTATAACAATATGTCTTAATATAAATAATATAATCAAATATAATAGAATATAAGGTAATAAAATAATAAAACATAACATAATATATTAAAACTAATACAATAGTATAGTAAATTAAAAAATAATTATAATTATATAAAATAAATAATAAACTAGAATAAAATATTATAATAATAAAAATAACAAGATAATAAAATATAATAATAGAATATAAGATAATAAAATAAAACATAACGTTATAACAATATATTAAAACTAAAATAATTATAATTATATAAACTAAATAATAACATAGAAAATATTATAATATAATAATAAAAATACCTTAAGAGAATAAAATATAATTATAATATAAAGTAATAAAAGCCCAATATTATAACATGTCAACAATATAAATAATAATAACAGAAAATATAATACATTATAATATTATTATGGCTGCGAATTCTCTCCCTCTCCTGTGTATCTATGTGTATGTGTTCGCAGAAAAATATTTGTAAAAATACTCACAAAAGATAATCGTACAGAATCGTAACAATATTTGCATAAATATTTATTAAAATGGCAGAATATATATATATACTAGCTGTGCCCGGCCACACGTTGCTGTGACAAAGTGGTGGTGGTATTGGTTAAAAATTGTTGTGTAATTTTTATTTGATGTTTTTTGTATTTTTTATTAATTTTATTGTAAGTTATCTTTTTAAATATTATATTTTATTATTTTCTTGTATTATTTTTAGTTATTTTCTGTTATTATAGTATTTTATTGTATTAATTTTTTAGTGTTTTTAATTATTTTTTAGTTTTTTTTATTATTTTTTATTGGGTTGCTAGGAGACCAAGTTGGAGGCGCTTAGCCTTCTAACTGGCAGCAATTGGATAAAAGTAATTCTTCCTCTCTCTCTCTCTCTAATTAGGACTTTATTTTTCTTTTCTTTTTGTTGTATCAATCTAGAGCCGTGGATGATGGGTTGTGTTGTCAAATTTCGAGGTTGGGGGGCCTGTAGTTTTGTTGTTTTGTGGGTCGCCGTGATGCCATCACTCTTTTATATATGTCCAAAAATATTGACAGAAAATATTCTTCAAAATATTAAACAATATGCTGGGACTCACCTCCGTCCTCCTTCCCTTCCTTCCTTCCTTCCTTCCTTCCTCCCGTCCGTCCGTCCGTCCGTCCCTCGCTCATTCCTGCTGCTCCTCGTTGCTGGCGCTGGGGGTCCGGCTCCGGATCTGGCTCCTCAGCTGCTCAATCAGCTCCGGGTTCTGCTGCTGCATCTGCTGCGCAAACTGTTGCCCTCTGAGGAAGGAAACAAGACTCAAGACCGTCACGGCCCAGCCACTGCCAGCCCCACCGGGCTCTTGTTGTTATTTCTGTGCGGCTTCAACGGCGGGAGGGACTCACGCTTGGATGAGGCTGGCGAGGTCGTTGGGGGCGGCGGAGGCTCCGGGGGCCGAAGAAGACGAGGAGGAGGAAGAGGAGGAAGAGGAGGCCCTGGGGGTCTGGCCCCCCGAAATCACCCCAGACATCCTGCAAGCAGAGAGGGAGGGAACTGGAGCACCCAACTGGCCAACATACGACCCCCAGTTCAGAAAGGGGGTGGGCTGGATGGCCTTTGGAGGGTCCTTCCCAATCCAGGATACTAGATCTATCTCATATATATATATATATACACATACACACAGCCTATCCCTGAGTTACACCCATAATACTCCCAGGGATGGTTGGGGCTGGGCTGGGACTTACAATTGCTGCAACTGTGGGTTGTTCACCAGGTTCGCCGCCTGTCAAAGCAAAACAAAGAAGGAAAGAGGGTCAACGTTCTCGCTCACGGAGTCATTAGGATGGCTAGCTTTGCACTATATATATATATATATATATCTCACTGAGTCTTTGGAGGGGAGATGGGATGGAATACATAAAGTTTTATTATTATTTATTATTATACAGTATTATTATTGTATTGTATGACCCAGCAAACAAGATAGATAAGCTGGATTTCGTATCACAAAATCACAAGTCGAACACTTCCCAAGTGTCTAGGACTGTGTGATGTTTATTATTATTGTTATTGTTATTTTTATTATATTACTATTATTATCATTATATTATTATTATTATTATTTTATTATGACACAGCAAACAAGATAGATATGCTGGATTTCGTGTCACAAAATCACAAGTCGGACACTTCCCAAGTGTCTGTATGATGTTTATTATTATTATTATTACTATTATTATCATTATATATTATTATTATCATTTTATTATGACATAGCAAACAAGATAGACATGCTGGATTTCGTATCACAGAATCACAAGTCGAACTCTTCCCAAATGTCTAGGACTGTGTGATGTATTTTCGGATGATGCTGCAGATCCTAGTCGGGTGGCCTTTTGCAGTTGGCAGATCGTGATTTTGTCAATGTCTATTGTTTCCAAATGCCGGCTGAGATCTTTTGGCACGGTACCCAGTGTGCCCATCACCACTGGGACCACCTGCACTGGTTTCTGCCAGAATCTTTGAAGTTCAATCTGAGTTTTTCCTGTTGTTTTTCGTCAATGCGACTGTCACCTGGGATGGCGACATCCATGATCCAAACCTTTTTCTTTTCCACAACTGTGATGTCTGGTGTGTTGTGTTCCAGAACTTTGTCAGTCCGGATTCGGAAGTCCCACAATATTATTATTGTTATTATACTTTGTGTTTCCAAGTACATTACAGCTTGTACCCTTGGTACGATAAAATAAGTATGATACAGGCGTTAGGAGGAGCCGCTCACTCACCATGTTGATGAAACTGGGGTTGTTGAGGAGGCCGGCCAGGTCGAAGCCCCCGGCACCCCCCGTCTGCAAAGAGAAGCACAAGGGTCTATTGCGTGGGGTGTATTTCACAGAGGACCCCCAAGTGGGCAAAGGCGGGACGAGTCCCCTTGACCTCCCCACCCGCCCGCATTGGGACCCACCGGGCTGGGGGCCTCCTTCATCTTCTGCTCGGTGACCTTGAGGTTGGACTTGTAGGTCTCGTTCTCGGGGTCCAGCTCCAGCGCCTTCTGGTAGTAGACCACCGCCTCCGAGAGCTTGTTCAGGCTGGAGAGCGCCAGGCTGCGGGACCCAACACCATTACTAGTGTTAGCATGAGGAGAAAAAACAGTTTCGCTCTCACAGAGCCTTCTCTTGCACCAAACTTACACGTACCTTTATACACACACACACACACACGTGTGTGATATATATATATATACACTTTATACTTCTTTGCTTCCATGCTGGGCTTCTTGTCTCATGCGGATATACAGCTTCGCTCTCACAGAGCCTTCTCTCACACTGAACTTACACAGTAGCTTTATACACACACACACGTGTATGTGTATGTGTGTGTGTATATATATATATATACACTTTATACTTCCTTCTTTGCTTCCACGCTGGGCTTCTTGTCTCATGCGGATATACAGCTTCGCTCTCACAGAGCCTTCTCTCACACTGAACTTACACAGTAGCTTTATACACACACACACGTGTATGTGTATGTGTGTGTGTATATATATATATATACACTTTATACTTCCTTCTTTGCTTCCACACTGGGCTTCCTTTCTCATGCGAATAAACAGCTTTGCTCTCGCAGAGCCTTCTCTTGCACCAAACTTACACAGTAGCTTTATATACACACACACACGTGTATATGTGTGTGTGTGTGTATATATATATATATTCTACTTCCTTCTTTGCTTCCATGCTGCGCTTCTTGTCTCATGCGGATAAACAGCTTCGCTCTCACAAAGCCTTCTCTCGCACCGAAATTACACAGAATAATAATAATATTATAATTTTATTTTTGTACCCCGCCACCATTTCCCCAGAGGGACTCGGGGCGGCTCACAGATATAAAACCAGCAGAAGCTTCACACTGTAGCTTTACAGACGTGTGAATATATTTATATATATATGAGATAGATGTTGGGCTTTATACTTCCTTCTTTGCTTCTACACTTGCCTTCTTTTATCATGCGGATAAACAGCTTCGCTCTCGCAGAGCCTTCTCTCGCTCCGAAATTACACAGAAGCTTCACACACGTGTGAATATATTTATATATATATGAGATAGATGTTGGGCTTTATACTTCCTTCTTTGCTTCTACACTGGGCTTCTTTTATTATGCGGATAGACAGCTTCGCTCTCACAGAGCCTCCTCTCACATTGAAGTCTACTAAGCTACAGGCACACCTAGTTAATTTTTAATATTCCTGACCATGGGCATAGTATCCTAGGCTTGGGAGGGACCCCCGAAGGCCATCCAGACGAGCCCCGTCCTGAACTGGGAGCCGTTTGCCACTCACCCCATCCGCCCGTAGGCTTTGCTGTACTTGGGGTCGATGTGGATGGCCCTCTCGCAGTCCCGCACGGCCCCGGCGTAGTTCCCCAGCTTGCTGTACGCGGCGGCCCTGCAAGACCGGAAGGAATCATAATAATAATTGTAACAAAGTGTGTTTTTTTTAGTTTACAGATGCCATGTTTAATTGTGTTTTAAAAGGGTTAATATTTCAGTTACTCTGCACTCATGAGTGGTTGCCATGGAGAAGGGGGCGGAGCCAAGGGTCATTTTGTGTAAAGAAAAGCAGTTTTGAAAAAGAAGCGGTTAGTATGTGGTTAGTATGTGCCCGAGGAGGTGCAGAGAAGGCTGATCCTCAGAGGAGGGGGTGGCTCAAATGTTTGATTTTGAGTCAATTTTAAAATAAGTTTGGTGACTTATTTTAAGGTAGTCTGTGTCCAGATAAGGAACAGATAGTCTGTGATTGTAATTCACAGGGTGGCTGCAGGTTAAAGCAGTGGAGAAAGAAGTGGTATTTTAAGGTTATTGCAACTGTTAATCTAAGTGCCTCAAACAAGAAGAGAAGTTATTGTAACCATTAAGCTTGTGCCTCAATAAATGTGTTATTGAAACATCTCAGTCTCTGTCATATATACACGCATTCATCAAGAATAAACAACAAGAAGAAAGAAGAAACATAAAAATTTTAAAAGTCTCCTCTCTAAGTAGCCAGTGGCTAAATCTTCCAATAGTGGACCCATGACGCTCCCCAGTGCCCCCCGGACCTGTTGCAGTAGTAGACGGCGTTGGCGGGGTTGAGCTCGATGGCCTTGGCGTAGAAGGAGACGGCGCTCTCAAAGTTCTCCGCCTTCATCTGCTCGTTCCCTGGAAGAGACGCAGGCCGTGGTGGGACCCCCTTTTCCCCCGCTTCGCCCTCACGGAGCCTCCTCCCGCTCCGAAACGGCACTGGGCCTCCACCCAAGGGCCCCCTCTCTCCTCCCTTCCTTTGTTTACCTTCCGCTTTCAGCCTCTCGGCTTCGGCCGCGTCTTCTTCCGAGGGGGTCACCGGCTCCGGGGTCGGCGTGTCCCGCTGAGGCTCCTGCCACGTTTTGGGAGAGACGAGACGTGGTGTGATATGTGTCAAAACAATGGGGTGGCCTTGTAACTTATAGTTTTCTCCTTCACGCTCACACCCTCACTGGACTAATTGCCTCAGGGACAAGCTATGAAAAGTCAACCAATACATTGCAGAGTCTTTATCACTGTGTTTGCAGAGTTTTACTGCACAAGTACTGCTTGGGCCAACTTCAGACCTCCCTCCCTCCCTCCCTCCCTCTGGGTGTTCTGGACTTTCAACCCCCACAATTCCTAACAGCCAGCATTATATTTTTATTAATATTAATTATTTTATAGTATTGTCATATTATTTTTAATTTATTATTATTATTTACTATATTTCATAATAATATTATTTTATTTGTCGTGACCACATGTCCATTAGAACTGTATTTCCCAACTGGTTTTATTATTATATTATTTTCATAATATATTATTTTGCGTGTCCACACGTCCATTAGAACTGTATTTCCCAACCAGTCGTATTCTTATATTATTTTCATAATGAAATTATATTACTTTGCATAACCACACGTTCATTAGAACTGTATTTCCCAACTGGTTTTATTATTACATTATGTTCATAGTAATATTATATTATTTTGCGTGACCACACGTCCGTTAGAACTGTATTTTCCAAACAGTTTTATTACATTATGTTCATAATAATATTACATTCTGTTCATAATGATATTATATTATTAGTCGTGACCACATGTCCATTAGAACTGTATTTCCCAACAGGTTTTATTATTACATTATGGTCATAGTAATATTATATTATTTTGCGTGACCACACGTCCATTAGAACTGTATTTCCCAACCGGTTTTATTATGATATTGTTTTCATGATAATACGATATTACTTTGCGCGACCACACGTCCATCAGGACTGTATTTCCAAAGGCGTTTTGGGGGTTACCTTGGCGGCGGCGGCCTCGAAGATCTCGGGGAGGGTCTGGGAGAGGGCCAGGCCCCGGTCCTCCATGGAGACCCCAAAGGCCGTCTCAAGGCACTGGATGGCCACTACGGGAGGGAGAAAGCAAGGAAAGGAAGGGTTTGATTGATCTTGAATGGTCTGCTTTGACGTTTTATTGCATACGGCATCGGACTGGGTGGCTGAGAGTCTCCGGGGCTGCCGGGCCACGGTCGGGTAGCACTCTCTCCTGACGTCCCCCCCCCCCCCCACGCCCATGGCAGGTCCGCTGGGAAATCCAAGCAAGGGGAGGTTGATATATCTGTGGGAGGAGGATGTGGTGTGAGCGGGGACGCACCTTCGAGGCTCTCCTGGGCGTCCGGCGAGAGACCCCCTCCCTGGAGCTGGTCCTGCAGGAACCGGACGATGGCAAAGGCCAGGCGCTTGTTGTCCCCCATCGCTCTCCGTCCCCTGCGCCAAAGGGGCAAAGGTCATAATCATAATAGTAGTCATAATAATAATAGATGGATAGATAGATAGCCACTTTGAGTCCCCTTTGGGAGAGAGAAAGTGGGGTGTAAATAAATAATAATAATATAATAATATATTATAATAATAGATACATGGCTGCTTTGAGTCCCCTTTCGGAGAGATAAAGTGGGGTGTAAATAAATAATAATAATAATAATAATAATAATAATAATAATAATAATAATAATAATATATTATAATAATAGATACATGGCTGCTTTGAGTCCCCTTTCGGAGAGATAAAGTGGGGTGTAAATAAATAATAATAATAATAATAATAATAATAATAATAATAATATATTATAATAATAGATACATGGCTGCTTTGAGTCCCCTTTCGGAGAGATAAAGTGGGGTGTAAATAAATAATAATAATAATAATAATAATAATATTATAATAATAGATAGATAGCTACTTTGAGTCCCCTTTGGGAGAGATAAAGTGGGGTGTAAATAATAATAATAATAATAATAATAATAGATAAATAGCCACTTTGAGTCCTCTTTGGGAGAGATAAAGTGGCGTGTAAATAAATAATAATAATAATAATAATAATATAATAATAATAATAGATAAATAGATAGCCACTTTGAGTCCCCTTTGGGAGAGATAAAGTGGGGTGTAAATAATAATAATAATAATAGATAAATAGATAGCCACTTTGAGTCCCCTTTGGGAGAGATAAAGTGGGGTGTAAATAAATAATAATAATAATAGATAAATAGATAGCCACTTTGAGTCCCCTTTGGGAGAGATAAAGTGGCGTGTAAATAAATAATAATAATAATAGATAAATAGATAGCCACTTTGAGTCCCCTTTGGGAGAGATAAAGTGGCGTGTAAATAAATAATAATAATAATAGATAAATAGATAGCCACTTTGAGTCCCCTTTGGGAGAGATAAAGTGGCGTGTAAATAAATAATAATAATAATAATATAATAATAAAAATAGATAAATAGATAGCCACTTTGGGTCCCCTTTAGGAGAGATAAAGTGGGGTGTAAATTAATAATAATAATATAATATAATAATAATAGTAATAGTAATAGATACATGGCTGCTTTGAGTCTCCTTCGGGAGAGATAAAGCGGGGCGTAAATAAACATAATAATAAACATAATATAATAATATGTATTATAACATAATATAATATATGTGTTGTCGAACGAAGGCTTTCGTGCCCGGAATCCCTGGGTTTGCTGTGAGTTTTCCCGGGCTGCGTGGCTATGTCCCGGAAGCACTCTCTCCTGACATTTCGCCCACATCTAAGGCAAACAGGCTGAGGACAGAAAGAAATAATAATTATTATTAATATTATTCTATAATTCTAAAGAACTCTCGTCTGCTGGAGGGAATCACACTGATTAGCGTTGAATGGCCTTGCAGCTTCAAGGCCTGACTGCTTCCTGCCCGAGGGGGTGCTCGACTCGGAGGTGGGCGAAACGTCAGGAGAGAGTGCTTCTGGGATCTGGCCCCATCCCAGCCCGAAAGACTCCATAGAACCGCTTTGAGAAAGCAGGGCACACGTTTATTAAGAAAGAAAGAAAGAAAGAAAGAAAGAACAAGCTCACCAGTGGCAGCAGCAGCAGCAGGCAGGCCTCCTCCTCCTCCGCTCCTTCACCGAGTGCGCATGCGCGGCCCAGGCCCCCTTGTCTCGTCTCGCTTCCACTGCGCCTGCGCAGGAGGAGGAGGCGGAGGAGGAGGAAGCGGGGCTCGCTTCTGCGCCTGCGCGCTACACTCTTGGTACCTTCCAATCAGCGGCCAACGAGTGGAGAGCTTTTCCCTCTCTCTCTTTCTCTAAGAGCGCGCGTGCGCAGTCCTGCTCAGAGGGCTTTCTAAAGGGCGCATGCGCAGTTCGTTTCTCTCTGTATCTATAGATCTCAGGGTGGCGTTTTGCCCGCACTTCCGGCTCCCATCGCCGACAAGTCAGAAAGGGGCGGGGTTTGTCCACACGCCACGCCCTCTAGGAGAGTGGCGTTCTTCTCAACACTTTCGGCTCCCGTAAGGGGCGGGGTTTGTCCACACGCCACGCCTCCTGGTGGGCGGTTCCTTAAGGAGGCGGGGCCAGAGGATTGGCAGCAGAAGCACCGGAAGCAGCGGAAGAAGCAGCAGCAGCAGCAGCAGCACACATGGCTCCCCCGACCGGTGAGCAAGGGCGAGACCTATTATTAGTATTAATATTAATGTTATTGTTATAATCAAGCATAGGGCTTGGCGAGCATTGGACAGCCTTGCAGTTTCAAAGCCTGGCTGCTTCCTGCCTGGGGGGGGGGGGGGTCCCATTATTACTATTATTATTATTATTGTTATTATCCTGATGATGGAGAAAAGCATGGGGACCCATTATTATTATTATAGTTATTAGTATTATTGTCCTCACCACCAAGCATTTATTATTATTATTATTATTGTCCTCACCATCAACAATTTATTATTATTATTATTATTATTATTATTATGGCATTATACTTATTACCAGCTATTATTATTATTATTATTGTCCTCACCATCAAATATTTATTATTATTATTATTATTATTATTATTATTATTATGGCACTATACTTATTACCAGCTATTGTTATTAATATTATTGTCTTCACCATCAATGATTTATTATTATTATTATTATTATTATTATTATTATTTTTAATCTAGTTTTTAAATGTAGTGTTCATGCGGCCCGCTCTTGTTATATTGCTGTTTTGATCTTATGTTGTACTGTTTATTTTATGTAATGTATTATTTAATTGTATTATGTTATGGTTTATTGTATTGTCTTGGGCATGGCCCCATGTAAGCCGCCCCGAGTCCCCATTGGGGAGATGGTGGCGGGGTATAAATAAAGTATTATTATTATTATTATTATTATTATCATGGCATTATACTTATTATTATTATTATTATTGTCCTCACCATCAATTTATTATTATTATTATTATTATCCTGGCATTATACTTATTATTATTATTATTGTCCTCGCCATCAATGATTTATTATTATTATTATGGCATTATACTTATTACCAGCTATTGTTGTTGTTATTATTGTCCTCACCACCAAGCATTTATTATTATTATTATTATTATTATTATTATTATTATTATTGGGTTGCTGGGAGTTTTCCATGAATCAGGTAGCACTCTTTCCTGACATTTCGCCTGCTTCTGTGGCTGGCATCCTCAGAGGTCTGGGAGTTCTGTGGGAAACTAGGCATTTAGTGGGGTTTATATCTATCTATCTATCTATCTCAATATCTTCCAGATCCAGCGCGAGAGGGCCCTCCGCCGGCCCCGTCCCCCTCGTCCCCACCCCCGGGGCCCCCGTGTCTGCGCTGGGACCTGACGCCGGAGGAGATCCGTGCGGGGACGGAGGAGCTGATTGGGCGCACCAAGAGGGCCTACGACGCGGTGGCCGCCCTGGGGCGCGAGGAGGTCTCCACCCAGAACACCCTCCTGGCCCTGGCCCACACCGAGGCTCAGTACACCGGTGGGTGGGACACGCAGCATCCGCATTATAATATTATTCTTCTTATTATTTTTATTATTATATTAGGATATTATTATCTATATATATATAAAAGGATAATGGTGTCGCTCCACCGGGCAAAACAACAAAACTAAACGCCCCCCAACCTAGAAAATTGACAACACAACCCCTCATCCACGTCTCTACGTTCTTATGCTCAACAAAGGATCCCCCCCCCCCCCCCAAACAGGGAAACACCCACTCTTTGAAGGTCCAAACCCATTCGGTATTCATCAGTCTTTCATCTCAAAACACAAAATAAGGAGCAACCCTCTGAAAACAAAGGAATTCCATCCAGGAAACAATCAGGGCCACCTAACACCTCCCAACAAAGGATCCCCCCCCCAAAACCACTGGAAAAAAAGCCACAGCAATGCGTGGCCGGGCACATTATTTTATATTATTATGTAGTATATTATACACATTATATATTATACATATTATATTATTATATTACAGTATATTATTATTGTATTATATTATTATATATTTATTATATTTATTATAATATATTTATAATATAGTATAAATATAATATATATATTTATATTATAATATAAATATATTATAAATATTTTATATTACTATATAACATATATTACTATATAACATATATTATATCATATTACTATATTATTATTATTGTATTATATATTATGTAGTATATTATTTTATATTATTATTTTATATTATGTAGTATATTATACATGTTATATATTATACATATTATATTATTATAATAATATTATTATATTATATATTATACTTATTGTATTATATTATTATATTATGGCATTATACTGTATAACATATATTATATTATTCTTATTATTATATTACATTACAGTATTACATTATTATTATATATAACATTTATTATATCATTATACATATTAAAGGTAAAGGCTTTCCCCTGACATTAAGTCCGGTCATGTCTGATTCTGGTTGGCTGCTGCTCATCTCCATTTCTAAGCCGAAGAGCCGGCGTTGTCCGTAGACACCTCCAAGGTCATGCGGCCATTGGCATGACTGCATGGAACGCTGTTACATATATATATACATATTATATTATTATATATATAACATATTTATTATATTATTATTATAGTATTATATATTATATTATTATTATTATATATTATTATGGAGCATTATTTTAATGAGTGTGATGATTGTGCCCCAATGTTGTTGTTGTTGTTGTTGTTGTTGTTGTATGAAACAGCAAACAAGATAGATATTATATTATTATTATTATTATTATTATTATTATTAATGATTATGATATTATTATTGTTCTGCCCCAGCGCAGCGCAGCCAGCTGGACTTCCCGCAGCACGTCTCCCCGTGCCAGGCGGTGCGCGCGGCCAGCACGGAGGCGGACAAGGCGCTCTCGGCCTTCGACGTGGAGACCACCATGCGGGCGGACATCTACCAGCGCCTCCTCTGGCTCCAGGTACGGCTGAGGGCGAGGGTTGGGCCACGGCGGGGAGACCACACTGGGCTCTCGTGACGATTGTGCCCCCCTTGCTTTCAGGAGAAGCTGCTCACGGGTGAAGGTGGCTCCCCACTCAAGCCGGAGGCCGAGCGCTACCTGGAGCGGCTGATCACGCTGGGCCGGCGGAGCGGACTGCACCTCCCGCAGGAGACTCAGCAGGTGGGTGGGCCGCATGGCCTCGGGGGTCCCTCCCCGGCCTGGGGCGGGATATCCGCCTCCCCTGCTCGTTAAACAGGGCTGCGTTGGCCTCCTTCCAAGGCGCCCCGCCCTCCAAAACGGCCCCGAGGGGAACGCCAGGCGGTCTGGCCGGTTCCTCCCGCCCTGCGCCGCTTTTAATGAGGCGGAAGGGCTCCGGTCCAGGCTGCGCATCCAGTGCGGTTTCTGCTGAACGGAGGAGGAAGGGCCAAAGGGGGAAGGAGCACACGGGAATTAATCATAATAATATTATAATAATAAAATAATAATAATAATAAAAGCTGTTGTCCGCTTTTGGTCTAAAACTATTTAGCTGCTTGTGATTTCCTTTATTTCATCACTTTTAAACCCATTTATTACGCAATGCTTTTGACATGAAAATAATAATAATAATATAAGTACTGTACCAAACAAAATGAAAAGGAGCAACAGCTCTAACACAAAAGTTATCCAAGCCTGATATTGCTTCCAATGTAGGCTGTTGGATAAGTGAGACTCTACTGTATAATGATAATATAAGGATATAATGATAATAAAAAATAATAATATAAATATAATGATAATATAATAATATAAGGATATAATAAGGATAATATAATATAAGGATATAAGGATAATATAAAATAATAATATAAATATAATGATAATATAATAATATAAGGATATAATAAGGATAATATAATATAAGGATATAAGGATAATATAAAATAATAATATAAATATAATGATAATATCTTCTATGTATATAAAAGAGTGATGGCATCACGGCAGCGGACAAAACAACAAAAGTAAACACCCTACAACCTCAAAAATTGACATCACAACTCCTCATCCATGCCTCTAGGTTGATACAACAAAAAGAAAAGAAGTCCTAATAAAGTCCTAATTAGAAGGAGAGGAATAATTGTTTTTATCCAATTGCTGCGAGTTCGAAGGCTAAGCTCCGCCCACTGGGTCTCCTAGCAACCCACTCAGCCCAGGGGACAGGCAGAGTTAGGCCTCACTTAGGCCTTTTCCACACTGCCTATAAAATATAGATTATCAGATTTTAACTGGATTACAGTATATGGCAGTGTAGACTCAAGGCCCTTCCACACAGCTATATAACCCATTTATAATGGACTTAATGTAAGGTAAAACCTTTACCCTTTACCTTAACTACCACCAGTTCCTCAATACTTTATTTCCCAGACCACCAGACTTCGCCACAGCAACGCGTGGCCGGGCACAGCTAGTCTATATATATAAAAGGGTAATGGCGTTTCGGCCCAGGACAAAACAACAAAACGACACATCCCAGAAACACTAAACTTGGCAGCACAACCCCTCCTCCATGCCTCTACGTTCATACAACAAACAGCTCCAGCTACTCCAGAAAACAGCCAGGCTTTGGGACTGCAAGGCTATTCACTGCTATTCCACCTGGCCAACAAAGGGTTCCCATAAGCCACAGCAACGCATGGCCAGGCAAAGCTAGTATTATAATATAAGGATGATACAAAGTAATAATATAAAAATAGTATAGTTTAAGCATAATGTTAAGTAATAATAATATAAATATAACATATTGATAATATAATAATATAAGGGTATAATAAGGATAATCCTATCATTCTATTGTTACATCTTTATATTATTCTGTTTTCCGTCTTCCAGCGAATCAAGGCGATCAAGAAGCGCCTGAGCGAGCTCTGCATCGACTTCAACCAGAACCTCAACGAGGACACGACCTTCCTGCCCTTCACGCGGGAAGAACTGGGTACGGCCGTGGGGCTGATCCCGCCCGCCCGGCAGAAGGCACCTTGCCCCTCTCCTCGCTCACAGGAGGGCCCTGAGTGACAGTCGGAGAAGAGGAGGAGGGAGCGGGATTTGCATAAAAGGGGGTGTATCCCGTGTGAAGATTAAGAGGAGAGGAGGAGGAGGATTTGCATAAAAGGGGGCATGTCTCTGACTAGTGTCAGTAGGGATGTATTTGCATAAAGTGGGCATGTCTCTGACTAGTGTCAGGGAGATGAGATTTGCCTAAAAGTGGGCGTGTCTCTAGTGTCAGGGGGGATGTATTTGCATAAAAGTGTGCGTGTCTCTGACTAGTGACAGTGGGGATGTATTTGCATAAAAGTGGGCGTGTCTCTGACTAGTGTCAGTGGGGGTGTATTTGCATAAAAGAGGGCATGTCTCTAGTGTCAGTGGGGGATGTATTTGCATAAAAGTGGGTGTGTCTCTGACTAGTGTCAGTAGGGATGTATTTGCATAAAGTGGGTGTGTCTCTGACTAGTGTCAGGGAGATGAGATTTGCCTAAAAGTGGGCGTGTCTCTGACTAGTGTCAGTCAGGATGTATTTGCACAAAAGTGGGCATGTCTCTGACTAGTGTCAGGGAGATGAGATTTGCATAAAAGTGGGCGTGTCTGACTAGTCAGTGGGGATGTATTTGCACAAAAGTGGGCGTGTCCCTGGGAAGTGTCCGTGGAGATACATTTGCATAAATGGGGCGTGTCCTGGGAAGTGTCAGTGGGGATATATTTGCATGAAAGGGGGCGTGTCCCTCCCTGGTGACCCTTCCACGCTTATTTCCGGGCAGGGGGCCTTCCGGAGGACTTCCTGTCCTCGCTGGAGGCGGAGCCGGAGGGGCCGGAGGGGTCGGGGGGCCCCCGCCTGAAGGTGACCCTCAAGTACCCCCACTACTTCCCGCTCATGAAGAAGTGTCACGTGCCCGAGACGCGCCGGCGCATGGAGGAGCGCTTCAACTCCCGATGCAAGGAGGTCCGGAAGGGGGTCCGGGGTCGGGGTCGGGGTGGCCGGGTCGGGGTCAAGCGCTGACCGGTGTGTGGCCCCTCCGCTTGCAGGAGAACTCCGTGATCCTGAGGGAGGTGCTTGACCTGCGTGCGCAGAGGGCCAGCCTGCTGGGCTTCCCCACCCACGCCCACTTCGCCCTCGAGATGACCATGGCCAAGGACCCCGGCACCGTCCAGCACTTCCTGGGTGAGATATATGTACATAATATATATGGGTGAAAGATATATATATATATATATAAGTCTATCTTGTTGGCTGTGTCATACCATGTCGTTGTGTCAATAATAATAATAATATAAAAATAATATATGTTAGTAATATAATATAATGTATGAATAGTATAAAATAATAATGCATAATAGCAATATGATACAATATACTAATGCTATAATACCATATAGTAATATAATATAATATACAAATTACATAAAATCATACATAATAATGATATAATATGCAAATAATATAAAATAATAATGTATAATAGCAATATGATACAATATACTAATGCTATAATACCATATAGTAATATAATATAATATACAAATTACATAAAATCATACATAATAATGATATAATATGCAAATAATATAAAATAATAATGTATAATAGCAATATGATACAATATACTAATGCTATAAAACAATATAGTAATATAATATAATATGCAAATTACATAAAATCATACATAATAATGATATAATATGCAAATAATATAAAATAATAATGTATAATAGCAATATGATACAATATACTAATGCTATAAAACAATATAGTAATATAATATAATATGCAAATTACATAAAATCATACATAATAATGATATAATATGCAAATAATATAAAATAATAATGTATAATAGCAATATGATACAATATACTAATGCTATAAAACAATATAGTAATATAATATAATATGCAAATTACATAAAATCATACATAATAATGATATAATATGCAAATAATATAAAATAATAATGTATAATAGAAATATAATATATACTAATAATGTCAAATAATATAAAATAATGTATAATAGCAATATAGTATAGTATTAGAATAATACATAATAGTACAGTAGAGTCTCACTTATCCAATGTTCTGGATTATCCAATGCATTTTTGTAGTCAATGTTTTCAATACATCTTGATATTTTGGTGCTAAATCCGTAAATACAGTAATTACTACATAACATTACTGCGTATTGAACTACTTTTTCTGTGAAATTTGTTGCATACCATGATGTTTTGGTGCTTAATTTGTAAAATCATAACCTAATTTGATGTTTAATAGGCTTCTCCTTAATCCCTCCTATTCTCCAAGATATTCGCTTATCCAACATTCTGCCGGCCCATTTAGCTTGGATAAGTGGGACTCTACTGTATACTATTTCATATTATTATATGATATTATTTTATATTATTATATATTATATAATAATACAAAATAATAATATCATATAATAATATGTAATATAATGTAATAATATATAACAGTAGTAATACTATAATATAGTAATAACCATATAATAATATATCATTTATAATACTATATAATGATATTCTATGAATGTAATCTATATATATAAAAGAGTGATGGCATCATGGCGACCCACAAAACAACAAAACTACAAGCCCCCCAACCTCGAAATTTGACAACACAACCCATCATTCATGGCTCTAGGTTGATACATCAAAAAGCAAAGCAAAATAAAGTCCTAATTAGAGGGAGAGAAATCATTGTTTTTATCCTATTGCTGCCACTTAGAAGGCTAAGCTCCGCCCATTGGTCTCCTAGCAACCCACTGAGCCCAGTGTTAATAAAAGAATAAAAAATAAAATAAATACAAATAATACAATAAAAAATAATAAAAAACACTAAAAAATTAATACAATAAAATACTACAATAAAATAACTTAAAATAATACAACAAAATAATAAAATATAAGAAATAAAAAAGATAAGTTACAATAAAATTAATTAAAAAAATACAAATAACGTCAAATAAAAATTACACAACAACTTTTAACCAATACCACCACCACTTTGCCACAGCAACGCGTGGCCGGGCACAGCTAGTAAATAATATAAAATAGCAGTAATGCCATAATATAATAATAACCATATAATAATATATCATTTATACTACTATATATTGATATTCTATGAATGTAATGATACTATAAAATAGTAATAATAATAGATTGTGGACGGCTGGGGTGGGGAGGGACCCCAAGGGCCCTGACGGTCTCCCCCCCCCTTCTGCTTGACCCCCAGACGACCTGGCCGAGCGCCTGGCCCCGTTGGGGGAGGCCGAGCGGGCGGAGCTTCTGGAGCTGAAGCGGGGGGAGTGCGAGGGGCGGGGCCTGCCCTTTGACGGACAGCTGCGGGCCTGGGACCTGCGCTTCTACATGAACCTGGTGGAGGAGCGTCGGTTCCGCGTGGACCGGGAGCGGCTGAAGGAGTTCTTCCCGCTGGAGGCCGTCACGCTCGGCCTGCTGGGCCTCTACCAGGACCTCCTCGGCCTGCGCTTCCGCCCGGAGGACCCCCCCCCGGCCCCCGCCCCCGCCCCCGCCTGGCACCCCGACGTCCGGCTCTACTCCGTGTCCGACGCGGCCTCCGGGGAGCCCGTGGGGCACTTCTACCTCGACCTCCACCCGCGGTGAGCACAGACTCCGCCTCCTCCCCTTGATGCAAATCCCTCATTGATAGGGACACGCCCCTTTATGCAAACCCCTTACAGGAAAACACACCATTATATACGAATCCATCGTTATGCAAATCCCTCACTATATCGACGTATCTTGGGGACACTCCCTCTTTTATGCAAATTTAATTATAGGAACCCACCCCTTTTTATGCCAAGCCATTATTTATTTATTTACAGTATTTACAGTATTATAATATTATTATGTATTTACAGTATTATTATATTATTTATTTACAGTATTTACAGTATCATCCTAGCATCACACCCCTTTTTATGGAAATTCCGGCTGTATTGATGCTTCTGAGGGCCACGCCCCCTTTTATGCCAATCCCTCTTGTATTCATGCACCCTAGGGACACGCCCCCTTTTATGCAAATCTCTTTCTGCCCTCTCCTCCAATGCCCTGGCTCTTCTCAGGGACACCGCCCCTTTTATGCAAATCCTTCCTGCCCTGTTTTGTGCAGATCTCTCTTGTATTGACCTTCCTTTGGGACACGCCCCCTTTTATGCAAATCCTTCGTGGTGTTGATGCCCCTCTGTGGCCCGCCCCCTTTTATGCAAATCCGCCTGTTGCTGCTGCTCTCCTCCTTCCAGGGAGGGCAAGTACGGCCACGCGGCCTGCTTCGGCCTCCAGCCGGGATGCCTCCTTCCGGACGGTCAGCGCCAGCCGGCCGTGGCGGCCATGGTGGCCAACTTCTCCAAGCCCACGGCCGGGACCCCCGCCCTCCTCCAGCACGACGAGGTCGAGACCTTCTTCCACGAGTTCGGACACGTCATGCACCAGCTCTGCTCTCAGGTGGGGCGTTGGATGGGCCTCTGCCGGGAGGGGTCGGGTGGGGACATTATTATCTCAAAGCAGATAATTTATAAGTAATTAATAATATTTATTGTTGTCGTGGTTGTTCCATTATTATTATTATTATTATTATTATTATTACTATTACTATTATTATTAATACTCGGCTTTATCTCAAATCATAATAATAATGTATAAGTAAATAATATTTACTGTTGTCGTGGTTGTTCCATTATTATTACTATTATTATTAATACTGGGCTTTATCTCAAATCATAATAATAATGTATAAGTAAATAATATTTACTGTTGTCGTGGTTGTTCCATTATTATTACTATTATTATTAATACTGGGCTTTATCTCAAATCATAATAATAATGTATAAGTAAATAATATTTACTGTTGTCGTGGTTGTTCCATTATTATTACTATTATTATTAATACTGGGCTTTATCTCAAATCATAATAATAATGTATAAGTGGATGATCATCTTAATTGTGCTGGTCGTGGTGGCAGGCGGAGTTTGCGATGTTCAGCGGGACGCGTGTGGAGCGTGACTTCGTGGAGGCTCCCTCGCAGATGCTGGAGAACTGGGTCTGGGAGGAGGAGCCCCTCGGCCGCCTGTCCCGGCACCACCGCTCCGGGGAAGCCCTGACCCACCCGCTCCTCACGCAGCTCGTCCGCTCGCGGCAGGCCAACGCCGGTCAGGAAACACCCCCCTCTCTTGGGGGCGGGGCCTCTTTTGGGGGCGGGGTCTCCCCTTGGAGGTGGGGCCTGTTTGTGAAGATGAGGCCTCCTCTTGAGGCGGGGTTTCCTCTTGGGGGCGTGGCCTCCTCTTGGGGGCGGGGTCTCCTCTTGGGGGCAGAGCCTGTTGTGAAGATGAGGCCTCTTCTTAGGGGCGGGGCCTTGTCCTGGGGCGGGGCCTCATTTTGAGGGTGTGGCCTTGTGTGGGCGGAGCCTCCCATGGGGTGCTTGGCCTCGTCTTGTGGGCGGGGCCTCCTCTTCTGAGTGAGGTCTAGTGGGCGTGGCCTGGTCCCAGCCCCTCCCCTCCTCCCCCCAGGCCTGTTCAACCTGCGCCAGGTCGTGCTGGCCAAAGTGGACCAGGCCCTGCACATGCGCCCGGGCGCCGACCCTGCGGAGGAGTACGCGCGGCTGTGCGACGAGGTCCTGGGGGTCCCGGCCACTCCCGGTGAGGCCTTTGCATGAAAGGGGGCGGGGTGGGCGGGGCTGACTCCCGGGGCCTCTGCCGGGAGGGATCGAGCAGGGCCATTCTCCCTTGTGGGCCCCTGCAGGGACGAACCTGCCGGCGTGCTTCGGGCACGTGTGCGGGGGGTACGACGCGCAGTACTACGGCTACCTGTGGAGCGAGGTCTTCTCCATGGACATGTTCTGCACACGCTTCAAGCGGGAGGGGCTCCTCAGCCCCCAGGTGAGCCCGGCCGGATTGGCATAGAAGGGGGCGGGGCCCTGGGGAGGGCAAGGGATGGGAGGAGCAGATCAAGAGGGATTTGCATGAAAGGGGGCGGGGCCCTGAGGAGTGTCAGGAGATTGGAGGATGGGATACACAGTGATTGGCATATAAAGGGGGCGTGCCCATGAAAAGTACTCTAAACAAAGGGACAGAGAAGGATTTGCATAAAAGGGGGAGTGTCCTCGTGGGAGTGCCAGCAGATTGGGAAGAGGATGAAAGCCATTTGCATAAAAGGGGGTGTGTCCCTGGGAAGTATCAGGAGATTGGAGGACAGGGTGGAGGGGGATTTGCATAAAAGGGGGCGTGTCCCAGAGCAGTGTCAGTCTAACAAGCGCGGGATTGGAGAAGGAAATAGCGAAGGATTTGCATAAAAGGGGGAGTGCCCTTGCGGGAGTGCCAGGGGATGGGAAGGGGGACAGAGGGCAATTTGCATAAAAAGGAAGGGGATAGGAGGGGATGGAGAGGGATTTGCCTAAAAGGGGGCGTGTCCAGCGGGGGCTTCTGCCCCTCCTCACTGAGGCCCGGTGCCTTGTCCCCGTCCTGCGCAGGTGGGGCTGGACTACCGCCGGGAGATCCTGTCCCCGGGGGGCTCGGTGGACGCCTCGGAGATGCTGCGGCGCTTCCTGGGGAGAGACCCCCGCCCAGACGCCTTCCTGGCCAGCAAGGGCCTCCCCGCCCCACAACAAGCACCCCGAGCCCACCGCTAATCCATCCATTACTCATTATTGATTTAAGGAAATGGATGAATTAAAGGGGATATACGTCCTGGAACGGGAAATATCACAGTCTCCGGTCATGATTCCAATGCTTTTCGGTGGGAATGGTTTACAATCAATCAGGGCCAGCTCACACCTCCCAACCAAGGATTCCACCCCCAGGCAGGAAACTGCAAGGCCATTCTATGCTAATCAAGCTGGCCAAGGGCAACATTCGCACTTGCTTCCAACAGACAAGAGCTCAGCCCAAAGATATATATATATATATAATATATATATATATATTATATATATTATCTATATATATAAAAGAGTGATGGCATCACGGCGACCCACAAAACAACAAAACTACAGGCCCCCCAACCTCGAAATTTGACAACACAACCCATCATCCACGCCTCTAGGTTGATACAACAAAAAGAAAAGAAAAATAAAGTCCTAATTAGAGAGAGAGGAATAATTGCTTTTATCCTATTGCTGCCAGTTAGAAGGCTAAGCTCCTCCAACTTGGTCTCCTAGCAACCCAATAAAAAATAATAAAAAACACTAAAAAAATTAATACAATAAAATACTATAATAAAAATAACTAAAAATAATACAAGAAAATAATAAAAAGATAACTTAGAATAAAATAAAAATTACACAACAATTTTTAACCAATACCACCACCACTTTGCCACAACAACGCGTGGCCGGGCACAGCTAGTATATATATATATAATATATAAGCCCCACTTGCCTCGTTTCCAGCAGACCTCACAATCTCTGAATGTGCCTGCCGTAGATGTGGGCGAAATGTCAGGAGAGAGTGCTGCTTCTGGATCATGGCCACACAGCCCGAAAGACATACAACAACCCTGTGATCCCGGCCATGAAAGCCTTCGACAACACACAATTTATTGCCATAATAATAGTGCTAGGTATAATAGTAAATATAATAATAATAATAATATATTAATATAAGTATACAAGAATAACTACAATAATAAATATAACAATACCATAATAATAGTACTAGCTATAATAGTAAATATAGTATTAATGATTAATATTACAATATACTATAGTAATGTAGATATATGATAAGAATCACTCTAATAATAAATAATAATAATAATAATAATGGCACACTGGGTGCCGTGCCAAAAGATCTCAGCCGGCATTTGGAAACATAGACATTGACAAAATCACCATCTGCCAACTGCAAAAGGCCACCCAACTGGGATCTGAGCACATCATCCGAAAATATATCTCACAGTCCTAGACGCTTGGGAAGTGTTTACTTGTGATTTTGTGATACGAAATCCAGCATATCTATCTTGTTTACTGTGACTAATAATAATAATAATAATAATAATAATAATACATCACACAGTCCTAGACACTTGGGAAGTGTTCGACTTGTGATTTTGTGATACGAAATCCAGCATGTCTATCTTGTTTGCTGTGTCATACAATAAAATAATAATAATAATAATAATAAGAATAAATCCAGCATGTCTATCTTGTTTGCTGTGTCATAAAGTAAAATAATAATAATAATAATAATAATAATAATAATAAAATCCAGCATGTCTATCTTGTTTGCTGTGTCATACAATAAAATAATAATAATAATAATAATAATAATAATAATAATAATAATAATAATAATAATAATAATACATCACACAGTCCTAGACACTTGGGAAGTGTTTGACTTGTGATTTTGTGATATGAAATCCAGCATGTCTATCTTGTTTGCTGTGTCATACAATAAAATAATAATAATAAGAATAAGAATAAGAATAAGAATAAATCCAGCATGTCTATCTTGTTTGCTGTGTCATAAAGTAAAATAATAATAATAATAATAATAATAATAATAAAATCCAGCATGTCTATCTTGTTTGCTGTGTCATAATATAATAATAATAATAATAATAATAATAATAATAATACATCACACAGTCCTAAATGCTTGGGAAGTGTTTGACTTGTGATTTTGTGATACAAAATCCAGCATGTCTATCTTGTTTGCTGTGTCATACAATAAAATAATAATAATAATAATAATAATAATAAAATCCAGCATGTCTATCTTGTTTGCTGTGTCATAATATAATAATAATAATAATAATAATAATAATAATAATAATAATAATAATAATAATACATCACACAGTCCTAAATGCTTGGGAAGTGTTTGACTTGTGATTTTGTGATACAAAATCCAGCATGTCTATCTTGTTTGCTGTGTCATACAATAAAATAATAATAATAATAATAATAATAATAAAATCCAGCATGTCTATCTTGTTTGCTGTGTCATAATATAATAATAATAATAATAATAATAATAATAATAATAATAATAATAATAATACATCACACAGTCCTAAATGCTTGGGAAGTGTTTGACTTGTGATTTTGTGATACAAAATCCAGCATGTCTATCTTGTTTGCTGTGTCATACAATAAAATAATAATAATAATAATAATAATAATAAATCCAGCATGTCTATCTTGTTTGCTGTGTCATAATAATAATAATAATAATAATAATAATAATAATAATAATAATAATAAAATCCAGCATGTCTATCTTGTTTGCTGTGTCATAATATAATAATAATAATAATAATAATAATAATAATACATCACACAGTCCTAGACACTTGGGAAGTGTCCGACTTGTGATTTTGTGATATGAAATCCAGCATGTCTATCTTGTTTGCTGTGTCATACAATAAAATAATAATGGATGTAATGTGTTGTTGACGTGGAAGAGTTAACTGGGCTGTGTCTCCGGCTGGAAGTGAATGATGACACCAGTTGCTGCGGGGCAAGGGGAGGGGAGGGGAGGGAGGGAGGGAGGGAGGGAGCTGGGGAAGGGAGGAAGGAGAGAAAGAACGGAAGGAGAAGGAGGGAAGGAGGGAAGGCCTGTCCCGGGACGCCTTCCCAGGGGATGGGGCGCAGGAGCATGGAGCAAAAGCAGGAGCAGCAGCAACAACAACACCGGAGCAGCTGAGTCCCGGGAGCAGCGGGGCAGCCCTTGACCGCTTGACCGCTTGACCGCCCCCTTGACCCCATGGCCTCCCACAACCAGCCCCACACGCAGGGGCCTCCCACGTGAGTAGCGTTATTATACTACTTCTATTATTATTATTATTGTATTATTATTATTAATATCTTTGTATATTAAAAAAGTGAGTGTTTGTATGTATGTTTGGATGTATGTATGTGGCAGCCGCCACTTCCACAGTCCACTGCAACCGCCACGAGTGACAGACCTGGCCCAAACTCGACACACTTCACCCCCATGACGCACTTTACACCCTGGTGATGTTTGAGGGAGGATGGGCCACGGATGATGGGATTTGCAGTACCTTCACTCATTTCCTGAGACCGCTACGACTGCCGCCAATGACAGAACTGAACCAAACTTAGCACACATATCCCAAATGACACACTTTACACACTGTAGCCGTTTGGGGGAGGATGGGCCACGGATGATGGGATTTGCAGTCCTTTCCATCGCCTCGCCTTCCACAGGCCACTGCGACACCCACCAGTGACGGAACTGGACCAAACTTGACAGACAGAACCCCTATGACCCACATTACACCCTGGTGATGTTTGAGGGAGGATGGGCCACGGATGATGGGATTTGCAGTACCTTCACTCATTTCCCGAGACCGCTACGACTGCCGCCAATGACAGAACTGAACCAAACTTAGCACACACATCCCAAATGACACCCTTTACACACTGTAGCCGTTTGAGGGAGGAGGGACCAAGGATTATGGGATTTGCAGTCCTTTCAAACACAGACCACGGTTACTCTAATTAATGACAGATCATGACCAAACTCGGTCTTTCTCAAATGACCCAGATGAGGGTATTAATATAGTCAAATATAATCATATATTATTTGACCCCAGGTGCCCCTTGACCGGCTGGCGGCTCCTGACCTGCCTGGCTCTCCCATTGGCTGCTGCGGCTGCTCAGGTGAGCCTGGGATCAAGTGGATCTCTTTTGGGGAGGGAGGGGAGGAGGAGGGGGCCTTGCACATGCATGCGCCACATACACGTCATTGTTCCAGGGCTCGCAAGAGGGAGATACGCAGCCCAGATGGAAAATGTGAGGCCCGCGCAAGGGGCCGCCCAGGGCTGCCTCTCCCGGGATTAATGTTGTTGATGGGAGACGCAAATAGGCCTTGCTCGCTCCCGCCTTGGCTGCGAAAGGACGTTCTTGTTGTTGTGTTATTGTGGTCGTTACGTGCCCTTGCCGGCTCAGGGCAGCTCAAGTCAAAGGCACGGCAAGCGCATCCTTGCAACGCTTGTTGTTTCTGGCGCAGGGCGGCCCAAAGGCATCCTTGCCACCGAAAGTGTGTGTGTTGCGGGAGGGTAAAAAAACATCATGAATATGTTGGGGAATAAACATCATCATCATCATCATAACAATAAATGGTACATCCCCAAGTGCAACTGCAGCTGCTGCATTATTGGCAAGGATTTCAGGGCAATTTGTGGAAGGCGAAGGACGCAGCTGTCCGTCCCTTTGGATGCGGATGGAGCCCGGCCAGAAAGACCCCCGGCCTTTGACCTTGGCCGCCTTCAGTCCCAAAGCACATTCTCACGTAGTTGCCCTAGCCATGTAGGCATGCATGTAGGGTGTATATTATGTGTTGTCGAAGGCTTTCATGGCCGGGATCACAGGGTTGTTGTATGTCTTTCGGGCTGTGTGGCCATGTTCCAGAAGCATTCTCTCCTGACGTTTCGCCCACATCTAGGGCAGGCATCCTCAGAGGTGGTGAGGTACCTCACAACCTCTGAGGATGCCTGCCATAGATGTGGGCGAAACGTCAGGAGAGAATGCTTCTGGAACATGGCCACACAGCCCGAAAGACATACAACAACCCGGTGTATATTATTATTGTTATTATTATTATTATTATTATAGTATACACTGTCATTATTTATTGTTATTGCCATTATACTACTTTGTTATCTATTATTCTCATTATTTATTGTTATTACCATTATACTACTTTGTTATCTATTATTCTCATTATTTATTGTTATTACCATTATACTACTTTGTTATCTATTATTCTCATTATTTATTGTTATTACCATTATACTACTTTGTTATCTATTATTCTCATTATTTATTGCTATTACCATTATACTACTTTGTTATCTATTATCATTACAGCAGAGTCTCACTTATCCAACATAAACGGGCCGACAGAACGTTGGATAAGCGAATATGTTGGATAATAAGGAGAGATTAAGAAAAGCCTATTAAACATCAAAATAGGTTATGATTTTACAAATTAAGCACCAAAACATCATGTTTCACAACAAATTTGACAGAAAAAGTAGTTCATTATAGATTAATGCAATGTAGTAATTAATGCATTTACGAATTTAACACCAAAATATCACAATATATTGAAAATATTGACTACAAAAATGCGTTGGATAATCCAGAACGTTGGATAAGTGAGACTCTACTGTATTTATTTTTATTGCCATTATACTACTTTGTTATCTATTATTATCATTATTTATTGTTATTGTCATTATACTTTGTTATCTATTATTCTCATTATTTATTGTTATTGCCATTATATTAGTTTATCTATTATTATCACTATTTATAGTTATTGCCATCATACTACTTTGTTATCTATTATTATTATTTATTGTTATTGTCATTATATTACTTTGTTATCTATTATTATCATTATTTATTGTTATTGCCATTATACTAGTTTGTTATCTATTATTCTCATTATTGTCTTGTCGAAGGCTTTCATGGCCGGGATCACAGGGTTGTTGTACGTATTCTGGGCTGTATGGCCATGTTCCAGAAGCATTCTCTCCTGACATTTCGCCCACATCGATGGCAGGCATCCTCAGAGGCTGTGAGGCAAGGGAAGGAATATATATATATATCTGTGGAAAGTCCAGGGTGAGAGAAGACTCTTGTCAGTTGGAAGCCAGCATGAATGTTGCAGTTAATCACCTTAATTAGCATTGGAAAGTTTCTGTCTCTTGCCTGGGAGGGAACCTTTGTTCAGAGTCATTAGTCATCCCTGGAGCTCCTCTGCCCTCAGAGTGTTGCTTCCCATCTACTGTTCTGATTTTTGAGTTTTGTAATACTGTGAGCCAGATATTTACATTCATGCTGGCTTCCAACTGACAAAGAATTCTTCTCTCACCCTGGACTCTCCACAGATATAGATCTATAAACCTTCCTTGCCGAGTTTCTCCATGCCTCACAACCTCTGAGGATGCCTGCCATAGATGTGGGCGAAACGTCAGGAGAGAATGCTTCTGGAACGTGGCCACACAGCCCGAAAGACATACAACAACCCTATTATCATTATTATTTGTGGATGATGATGACGACGACGATGGTCACTCATGTTGCCTTCTTTCCTTCCCGCAAGTAGGGTCCGGACCCCAGGCGGACGGGGGGCGGCGGAGGCGGAGGGGGTTCGTGGGGTCCGTGGGGGCCCTGGAGCCCCTGTTCCGGCACCTGCGGAGGGGGGGCCTCCTTCCGCACCCGGCCCTGCCTACGGTGAGTCTGCCTGGGCACTCCTACCCCTCCTCCCCCAGGCCCAATGGGGAGTTCCTGTTCCTTCCAAGAGCCTGAGACAGGGCTGAGCCTCTACATTTCTCCTGAGAGGCCTTTTAGGACTTGGGGGCGGAGCTAGGGGCGGGGCCTCCTTCCAAGAGCCTGAGACAGGGCTGAGCCTCTACATTTCTCCTGAGAGGCCTTTTAGGACTTGGGGGCGGAGCTAGGGGCGGGGCCTCCTTCCAAGAGCCTGAGACAGGGCTGAGCCTCTACATTTCTCCTGAGAGGCCTTTTAGGACTTGGGGGCGGAGCTAGGGGCGGGGCCTCCTTCCAAGAGCCTGAGACAGGGCTGAGCCTCTACATTTCTCCTGAGAGGCCTTTTAGGACTTGGGGGCGGAGCTAGGGGCGGGGCCTCCTTCCAAGAGCCTGAGACAGGGCTGAGCCTCTACATTTCTCCTGAGAGGCCTTTTAGGACTTGGGGGCGGAGCTAGGGGCGGGGCCTCCTTCCAAGAGCCTGAGACAGGGCTGAGCCTCTACATTTCTCCTGAGAGGCCTTTTAGGACTTGGGGGCGGAGCTAGGGGCGGGGCCTCCTTCCAAGAGCCAGAGACAGGGCTGAGCCTCTACATTTCTCCTGAGAGGCCTTCTAGGCCTAGAGGGCGGGGCTAGGGAATGGGGCGGGGCCTCCTTCCAAGAGCCTGAGACAGGGCTGAGTCTCTACATTTCTCCTTTGAGGCCTTTTAGGACTAAAGGGCGGGGCTAGGGGCGGGGCCTCTTCCCAAGAGCCTCTGTATACCTCCCCTGAGGCACTTGTTAGAACCCGGGATCGGGGTATAGAGGTCCCGCCCCCTCCTCTAGCCCCTCCCCCTGTCTCCAGGACATAGAAGCTCAGCCCTATCTCAGAGCTCGTAACTCCATCCATCCCAGCCCTGCCTCTTGGACTAGCCCCGCCCTGTGGAGCAGAAGCCACGCCCACCTCTCTAAGCCACGCCTCCTTTCCAGTCATATTTTTTTTCTGGAAAGGGGGCGGCAGGCCAAATAAGTTTGGGAACCACTGGACGAGACCATAAAGAACCGGGGGAATGACAATAATAATAATAATAATGTCATAGATAATAATAATTTTTTATAGATAATAATAAATTAAATAAAATCATAAAAGGCATGACACTTTCTTTGATGTACTTGGGGGGCTTCACTGTCACCCTTTTAGGGTCCCCACAATTGTGGTTGTTGTTGTTGTTGTTGTGCTTGCTGACCCAGGTTCCCGGAGGAGCAGCCCTGCCCGGGGCCCCCCCGCCAGTACCGCGCCTGCAGCCTGGAGGTAGGGGAGACCCCCACCATAATAAGGGGCAGGGTCCCCGGGGGCCACGCCGCGTCCTGCACCCCATTCCTCCCTTCTGTCTCCGCCAGGACTGCCCGCCGGGCTCGGTGCCCTTCCGCGACCTCCAGTGCAGCCTCTACGACGGGAAGCCCCTCCCGGGGGGCCGGGACCCCTACCAGTGGGTCCCCTTCCACGGAGGTGAGGGAGGGGCCCCCAAAGGCCATCTAGACAGGGATTCCGGCCACGAAAGCCTTCGCTGTAATCATTGTGATCTATCTATATATATAAATGACTGATGGCATCACGGCGACCCAGAAAACAACAAAACGACAGGCCCCCCAAACTCGAAATTTGACAACACAACCCATCATCCACGCCTCTAGGTTGATACAACGAAAAGAAAAGAAAAATAAAGTCCTACTTAGAGGGAGAGCAATAATTGTTTTTATCCAATGGCTGCCACTTAGAAGGCTAAGCTCCGCCCACTTGGTCTCCTAGCAACCCACTCAGCCCAGTGTTAATAAAAGAATAAAATAAATACAAATAATACAATAAAAATAATTTAAAACACTAAAAATTATTACAATAAAATACTATAACAAAATAACTAAAAATAATACAACAAAATAATAAAATATAATAAATAAAAAAGATAAGTTACAATAAAATTAATTAAAAAAATACAAATAACGTCAAATAAAAATTCCACAACAACTTTTAATCAAAACCACCACCACTTTGCCACAGCAACGCGTGGCTGGGCACGGCTAGTATATATATAAAAGGATAGTGGCGTTTCGACCTAGGACAAAACAACAAAACTACACATCCCAGAAACACTAAACTTGGCAGCACAACCCCTCATCCATGCCTCTACGTTCATACATCAAAAAGCTCCAGAAAACAGACAGGCTTTGAGGCTGCAAGGCTATTCACTGCCATTCCACCAGGCCAAGAAAGGATTCCCGTAAGCCACAGCAACACGTGGCCGGGCACAGCTAGTGTACTAATATAGTATAAGAATCCCACCACAATATATATTACAATAACGCGATATAACGAGTGTGTAACCCTTGCAGCGCCCGACCCGTGCGACCTGGCCTGCCTGGCCCGCGGACACCACTTCTACTACAACTTCGGACGCGTCCTGGACGGAACGCGCTGCGGCGGAACCACGTCCCGGGACCTCTGCATCAGCGGGCGCTGCTGGGTGAGCGGGTGCCACCACGTCCGTCCTTGTTTACATCATGTTGCTTTTCTATCACTACAACTATATTATATATTATTATTGTTGTTGGAATTCGTATATTATTCATATTATTATTATATTATTATCGTTCGTGGTGTTATGTTAATACAAATTATTATCATATTATTACAATATTATTTATATAACATTCATTATTATTTATATTATTTATGTTACATTATATTATTATATTCAATATTATTTATTTTATTATATTATATTATTATTGGTGTTGTTATATTGTTATTATTATATTTTATAACATTGCCTATTTATATTATTTCATATTATATTATTGGTGTTGTATTATTATTATTATTATATTCCTTATTGTTTATATTATTTTATATTATATTACTGTTGGCGTTCTTATATTATTATTCATATTATTACTATATTATTATTGTTGGTGGTGGTGTTATGTTATTACAAATTATTATTATATTATTACAATATTATTTATATAACATTCATTACCATTTATATCATTATTTATATTATTATATTATCATATTATTATTATTGGTGTTGTTATATTGTTATTATATTTTATAACATTACCTATTTATATGTTCATATTATATTATTGGTGTTATATTATTATATTCCTTATTGTTTATATTATTTTATCTTATATTACTGTTGGTGTTATTATTATTATGTATATTGTTATTTTATATTACATTATATTATTACTATTATTATAATATTTAATATTATTCATATTATAATATATTGTTATTACTGGTGTTATATTATTATTATTATATTCCTTATTGTTTATATTATTTTATATTATATTACTGTTGGTATTATTATTATTATTATGTATATTGTTATTTTATTTTTATTATATTATTACTATTATTATAATAATAATTAATATTATTTATAATATTATATTATTACTGGTGTTATTATTATAAATTTATAGTATTCATTATGTTTATATTTTTATATTATTGTTGGTGCTGTTATATAAATTATTATTCTATATTAGTAGTATTATTTATATAACATTATTATTTACATTGTTCTATATTCTTATGCTAGCGAGCGGGCTGTGACGGGACGCTGGGCCCGGAGGCGGGGCGAGAGGACGCCTGCGGCGAGTGCAACGGCCGGAACGCCAGCTGCGAGCGGGTGGAGGGGGTCTTCCGGGAGGCCGTCCCGCCCGCCGGTGATTGACAGGCGCCCCCCGCCCGTCTGCCCCGCCCCCCAGGGTGAATGCTTTGGCTTTGGCTCCTCCGCTCCCCCCTCCTTCCCTCCCTCCCTCCCTCTTTCTCACGGATTAATCCTCCCTTCACTCCCTCCGTCCTGAGACCTAATCTCATCTCACGGGAAAACTCCCCATCGGCTGAACGTCGATTCCCAAGAGAACTGGACGTTTCCCTTGTTCAGGAACTAACATTGGAATCCAAAACAAGACAGGGAGACACCATCAAATCCCTCCCGACTGATACGCCCCGTCCTGGTGCCATTTTCCCCTCGTTGGGTGGCAGACCCCCCCCCCCCGGACCCCCGAAATCTCGCTCCTTTCGCCCCCTTGGCGCCATGCTAACGCTAACGCTGCTGCTGAGAGCACCGCCCCCTCCCCCACACCTCAACATACACCCCTCCCCCTCCGGCGACCCTTGCCCTTTGACCTCCCTCGCCTTTTCTGACCCCTCCTTTTCTGACAGGCTTCTTTGGCTACAAGAACATGACCCGGATCCCGCCCGGCGCGAGGCACATCAAGGTCACCGACCGAAGCCGCAACTACCTGGGTAAGTGGAGACCCAAGGGCTCGCGGATCGGGGCCAAAGAGTTGCCCTTTGACCCTCCCTCTGCCCCCCAACACAGCCCTGATGGACGCCCAGCAGCGCTTCCTGCTCAACGGGGACTGGACGGTTGACCGGCCGGGCCTTTACCCCGCAGTCGGGACCGAGGTGCGCTATTCCCGCACGGCCGACGTCCTGGAGACCCTGGAGGCCCCCGGCCCCACCCGGGAGGAGCTGACCGTCATGGTGAGAGAGACCTTTGCCCTTAAAGGGAGAGTGAGAGCTCCAGCTCCCTTCAGAAACGACATTCGGCAAATGGGGAGTTTTCCCGAGAAGCTAGATTAGGCCTGAGAACAGAGGGAGTGAGAAATAGACTAGTTAAACCAGGGGTCCTCAAACTTTTAAAGCAAAAAACCGGTCCACAATCCTTCATTTGAAAAAAAATACGAAGAAATTCCTATGCACACTGCACATGTCGTATTTGTAGTGCAAAACAACAACAACAACAATGAAAGAACAATACAATATTTAAAAATGAAAACAATTTTAACCAACATACATTTATCAGGATTTCAATGGAAATTGTGGGCCTGCTTCTGGCCAATGAGATAGTCAAGTTAATTAGGGTTGTTGTTGTTGTTGTTGTTGTGTGCCTTCAAGTCATTTCAGACTTTGGGTGAGCCTAAGTCTAAAATTAATTATTCATTTACTTACTACATTTATTTACTACATTTATATCCCACCCTTCTTACTCAGAACAGCTGTATGTACATACAATATATATCAGCATAACACAATATTAGCATTATACATTACTATATTGAACTATACCGCTATACTGTAATACTATATGTAATATATAACATATAATTAATATTATTATATGGTATTATTATTAGTATTATATTGTATAACATTATAATATTTTTATCAATATTATATGTATATACAATATATTATTAAAACTGATATAAAAATATTATATTATAAAACTGAGGGCGGGGCCAGGTAAATGTACTTTGAGGGCCGCATTCGGCCCGCGGGCCATAGTTTGGGGACCCCTGAGTTAGACGTTCTCAGAGAATTTGTGATAAAACCTTGAAGCCCAGGTGCGTCCGGTATGATCTCATGGCTTCACCACTCCCAGAGTTCATGATTCAGGTCTTCCCAAGTTTCCTCCGCTCTCCCCACCCGCCAGGTCCTCTTCCAGGCGCCCAACCCGGGCGTCGAGTTCGAGTTCTGGGTCCCGAAGGAGGGCGGCCGCGGCCCTAGTCCGTTGCGGCGGCAGCAGCAGACCCGGGAGGCCCAGGCAGAGCGGCCCCCGGAGGCCCCCGCGGCCACAGCGCCCCCCCAGCGAGGTAGGCCCCCGACGCCATCCCCATTCCCTGTGTGTTTTCATCCGTTTCGGGTGGCGGCGCAACTCCGTTCCGTTCCTGTTTTGCAGAACGTTGTGGCGAGTGCCCGGCGGCGAAAGGGAAGTCCCGGCGCCTGCACCACTACTGCAGCAGCGACTTCGGTGAGTCATTGGCTCGATCGAGCGCCATTAACTTTCCGCCGGAACAGTACCTATTCATCTACTCTTTTATATATTACCCTTTTATATATATAGATAGATAGATAGATTATTATTATATCATTCTATTATTATTCTATTGATATTGTAGGATATTATATTATTACTATTATATTATTATTATATTATTCATTATTCATGACTACATTGAAACTAGCATAGAGAGTTTAGTGTTTCCGGGATGTGTAGTTTTGTTGTTTTGTCCTAGGCCAAAATGCCATTACCCTTTTATATATATAGATAGATATAGATTATTATTATATCATTCTATTATTATTCTATTAATATTGTAGGATATTATATTATTACTATTATATTATTCAATATTCATGACTACATTGAAACTAGAATAGAGAGTTTAGTGTTTCTGGGATGTGTAGTTTTGTTGTTTTGTCCTAGGCCGAAATTTCATTACCCTTTTATATATATAGATATAATGGAGCAACACCAACAATCATAATATAATATCATAATATAAATAATACTAAAATATCAATATAGAGTCTCACTTATCCAAGCTGAACGGGCCTGCAGAAGCTTGGATAAGTGAATATCTTGGATAATAAGGATGAGAGGTTGTGCTGCCAAGTTTAGTGTTTCTGGGGTGTGTAGTTTTGTTGTTTTGTCCTAGACCGAAATGCCATTACACTTTTATATGTATAGATATAGATTATTATTATATCATGCTATTATTATTCTATTAATATTGTAGGATATTATATTATTACTATTATATTATTCATTATTCATGACTACATTGAAACTAGAATAGAGAGAGTTTAGTGTTTCCGGGATGTGTAGTTTTGTTGTTTTGTCCCAGGCCGAAACGCCACTACCCTTTTATATATATAGATAGACGAAACGCCACTACCCTTTTATATATATAGATAGAATGCAGAGATAGTTTCTGTGTTTACAATCTCCTCGTTCCTGATCGCAAGGCCCGGAATGCATTCACGGGGAGGCGTCTCGCTCTATTTGGCGCCCGAACTGGGGCACACGGGAGCCCTCCATCGCCCGGCTTTGGATCTGTCATTCCATACCGATCGTGTCTTTATCATATCGTATGTCATGTGTCCTTCCCGCCTAGTCTTCCGTGCGCAGATCCTGTCCCGGCGGTCGGTGGGGCGGGAGACACGCTACGACCTGCGTGTGGTGGAGACGTACCGCAACCGCTTCCCGCTCGAGCGCCGGGAGTTCGCCTGGGCGGCCGGGCCCTGCGCCTGCCCCCTGCTGGAGGAGGGGCGCCACTACCTGCTCATGGCCCGGCGCCACGTCAACTTCGAGGGGACGCTCAACCGCCTCCTGCTGCCCCGGGGGGGCTACGCCCGGCCGTGGACCCCCCGCGAGGACCGCCAGGCCCGGCAGCTGGCCGGGAGGTGCCCCTGAGGAGGCCCGGGAGGTGGACACTTGACCACTGGGCGCGTTGGCCGAACCAGGAGGAGACCCCAGTCCTGCAGGAGACCTGCTTATTGTCTATCTTGAGTGGTAATAAATGTATTATATTATTATTATTATTATAGCAGTATTTTCTCCTTGTTTCGTTCCGCCTGCATCTGTGGCTACTGGCATCTCCAGAGGACTTGAGAGTGGTCAAGCAAGTGGAGTATCTATCTATCTATCTATCTATCTGTGGAGGAAAAAATGACCTTCTTCCTGAGGCTCCCATTTATTTATTATTTACAATATTTATATTTATTTATACTTATTATTTATAGCATTTATATTCCGCGAGACAGGATAGGCAACAGAGGTATCATGTCGGCAATTTTCCCAACTTCGGCGTCCTTGGAGGTTGTGCTCGGTTCCGGCCACAGGGGGGCGCTGTCGCTCCATCCGCTACGACGAGCCCTCGGTCACAGACTTTCCTCCTTGTTCTTTGATCGCCGGCATTTGCGGTGTTTTCCTTTTAGGGTGCCGTCAAATACCTCCCTGCTTAATTTGGTGGACAGTGAGCTGGGCCGACGGTCGGGTGCTCACCCCGACCCATTTAAGTGGTACCTAATTTCTCAACTTGCCGCTCACGGCTGTTTTTGGACTGTTTGAGGTGAGCTGATGGTCAGGTGCTCACCCCGACTCACTTAAGTGGTACCTAATTTCTCTACTCGCCGCTCGGACTGTTTAGGTGGACAGTGAGCTGGGCTGACGATCGGGTGCTCATCCCGAACCATTTAAGTGGTACCTAATTTCTCTACTCGCCACTCACGGCTGTTTTCAGACTGTTTGGGTGGACAGTGAGTTGAGTTGATGGTCAGGTGCTCGCCCCGACCCATTTATGTTGTGCCTAATTTCTCTACTCGCCACTCACAGCTGTTTTCGGACTGTGTAGCTGAGCTGACGATCGGGTGCTCACCCCAACCCGCTTAAGTTGTGCCTAATTTCTCTACTCGCCGCTCGGACTGTTTAGGTGGACAGTGAGCTGGGCTGACAATCGGGTGCTCACTCCGACCCATTTACATTGTGCCTAATTTTTCTACTCGCCACTCACAGCTGTTTTCAGACTGTGTAGCTGGGCTGACGGTTGGGTGCTCACCCCGACCCGAGCTTCGAACTCGGTTGGTAGAGATGTATTGCATCCGCTCTTCCTCTTCGGACAGTCGGCGGTCAGTGCCAGGTCCCGAAGCAGCGCACCGTGGCCGCGGCCTGGATGGGGAGCGGGCAGGGGACTTGGGGGTCCAGCTCCCGGCAGCGGAGGGGGGGCTCCAGGTAGGGGTCCAGGAGCAGCAGGTTGGGCCGCTGGCTGTTGCCCTGCCGCTGCCCCAGGAGGTAGAGGCGCCCATTGGCGGCCACGCAGGCCTTGAAGAAGCCCCGGCCCAGGCGGGTCCCGCCCTGCCCGTCCTCTTCGCCCTCCCCGCCCTCGAGGGGGGTCCACTCGCCCGTGTCCGTCTCCAGCCGCAGGGCCCCCCCGCCCACCGTGAAGAGACCCCCGTTCAGGGCCGCCGCGCAGAGGTCGTACCTGGGCGAGAGAGGAGAAACGCCTCAATACCTGGCGGAGGTGGCCTGTTTAGTTTTGTTGTTTTGTCCTAGGCCGAAACGCCATTACCCTTTTATATATATAGATAGATATAGATTATTATTATATCATTCTATTATTATTCTATTAATATTGTAGTATATTATATTATTACTATTATATTATTCATTATTCATGACTACATTGAAACTAGAATAGAGAGAGTTTAGTGTTTGTGGGGTGTTTAGTTTTGTTGTTTTGTCCTGGGCCGAGATCTCATTACCTTGGGGTCCTTATTCTGACACCCCGGTGCTGCCCTCCTGTTCCTCCCACCCCTCCCCCTTGGGGCCACCCCACCCCCCACCCAGGGGGCCATTCCACCCCTCCTCACCGGGGGAGCGGGGAGCGGGCGACCACGTCCCAGGCGTCGGCGAGCGTGTCCAGGCGCTGCACGGCGGGGCAGACGCTCCCGCTCTCGTCCAGGCCGCCCACCACGAAGAGCAGCCGGGACCCGACCCCGGCGGCGGCGGCCCTCTCGACGGGTCGGGCCATGGGGCTGGCGCTGCGCCAGGTGGCCTCCCCGGGGGCCAGGCTCTCCACGTCGGGCGTCAGGGGCCCCCCGTCCAGGGCGCCCCCCGCCACGAAGAGCCGGCCCCCCACCCCGGCCGCGCAGTGGCTATGCCGGGCCGTCCGCAGCGGGGGGCCCTCCTCCCAGCGGTCCTCCCAGCTGCTGTAGGACAGAACCCCATCTGTCGGGGACCACGTCCACTCCTCCCGCGTGAAGCCGCCCGTCACGTACAGCAGGTCGCCTGGAAGGATCACAGGAAATATTTGCCATCCGAACCGGGAGGTCTCGGCTTGTACCCCCCGCCTGTACTTGTACCCCCCGCCTCAGCTTGTACCCCCCAGTGTTGGGTTACCTACGGCGGCCACGGCGTACTGGGTGAGGTTCCTGCGCAGGAGCGGAGCACAGTTCCGCCAGGCGCCCGTCCTGGGCTGGAAGCGGAGGAGCTGCTGCTGCTCGTGGTCGTGCCTCCCGGCCAGGACCAGGACATCCTCGTGGCCCCGCTCGGCACAGGGGCCCCTCTTGCCCGGGGCCCAGCTCTGGGGCAGGTGGGCGTTCAGCTTCCGCAAAAGACGGGCCTCGAGGACGTTGTTGCCGGTGCCGTCGCGGATGAGCCGGTCCAGGCAGGGGAGGCTGAGGCAGGGTCCGCGCACCAGCGCCACGAGGTTGAGGAAGTGCTTCTCGCGGACGGCGGGCTCCGCGTTAACCCAGCGCAGCAGCGCCTCCAGGACCCGGTCCTCGCGCGACACGAACAACCAGTCGCTGCGCATCAGGGCGGACAGAGACTCCGGGGAGAGAGCGAGCATCTCGTCAAGTGCGGCCACCTCCTCAAAGTGGGTCAGGGCCACTCCGCGGGAGGCCGAGAACAACCATGGGCAGGAGAAGCGCTCGGCAAAGGCCATCAGGCCCAGGCAGTTGTCTACCCTCAGTTCTCGTTCCAGGAAGGCCTCGCAACACCGCTTGGGCCGCTCCAGCGCCAGGAAGTCGGCCGCCTCCAGTAGAGAAGCCACATTGGTTCGGGAAATGGCCAGTGGGATTCCAGTTTGGATACAGGAGAGCAGGACCCCGAAGGGCTCGGCTTCAACGCCATGGAGGCGGATGTGTTTCTGACAGCGTTCCCGGAAGGGACCCCCGAAGAACAGGGCCTGGAAGTAGCGGCTGTGTTGGGAGAGCGCCCCCCGGTTGGCCGGGAAGAGCCCACCGCCCACCTCCAGCACCACGTCCGTCGCCGGAGCAGCTTCCTCCATTACTGTAAACAGACTCCCTCCCCTCCCTCCTTGGCAAGAGACCACCAACTGGGACGGAATTAGAACCCGGCAGGTGACTCTGGCTCTAAAAATAGAGCTTCCTCGCGCAGGGAAGAAGAAGATGGGAGCAGGAAGGAAGGATCTATCCATTTCTCTTGCGGGAAGAAGCACTTGCAACAGACGGAGACGCACCAGCAGGACAACAAGTGGTGGCGTTGAGCCAGGCAAGCAAGGGAGGCATAATTCCAGTTAAAATGCTACATTGGTGCGGGAAATGGCCAGAGGGATTCCCGCTTGTATGCAGGAGAGCAGGACTCCAGGGAAAGACCCATTCGCCCTGGTGAGTCTCAATAATAATAATAATAATAATAATAATAATAATAACTGGCACAACAAAACATTGCATGGAAAGTTCCTTGACAAAATTGAAGGAAAAGCTAATACGGAGAGGACCTGGCTCTGGCTCACAAATGGGACCCTGAAGAAGGAGACAGAAGGCCTGATCCTTGCAGCCCAGGAGCAAGACATCAGGACAAAGGCAATTCAGGCCAAGATCGAAAAATCAGCTGATGACACCAAATGCAGACTCTGCAAGGAAACCGACGAAACCATGGATCATATCCTCAGCTGCTGTAAGAAAATTGCACAGACAGACTACAAACAGAGGCACAACTATGTGGCCCAAATGATTCACTGGAACTTATGCCTCAAGTACCACCTCCCAGCAGCAAAGAACTGGTGGGATCACAAATCTGCAAAAGTATTGGAAAATGAGCACGCCAAGATACTGTGGGACTTCCGAATCCAGACTGACAAAGTTCTCAAGATTGAACTTCAAAGACTCTGGCAGAAACCAGTGCACGTGGTCCTGGTGGTGATGGGCACACTGGGTGCCGTGCCAAAAGATCTCAGCCGGCATTTGGAAACAATAGACATCGACAAAATCACGATCTGCCAACTGCAAAAGGCCACCCTAATGGGATCTGTGCGCATCATCCGAAAATACATCACACGGTCCTAAACACTTGGCAAGTGTTTGACTTGTGATTTTGTGATATGAAATCCAGCATGTCTATCTTGTTTGCTGTGTCATGCAATATAATAATAATAATAATAATAATAATAATAATAATAATAATAATAATAGTAATAATAATAATACATAATAAGGGGACTCGGGGTGGCTTACAGCAAAATCAGATACAAAACAATGATAAAATAAAATATGAAACATCAAAGAACAATAATAAAAACCAATAATAATATATACACAGCAGCTGAAAAAACACAGTATTAAAACATCACAATGAAGTTGCAATGAGGTCTCAAGGGTTTCGAGTGTGTCTGGACTGCAACGCTCGTCACCAACACAACACAACTGCATGTGGGCTGGGGATGGTCAGGTGTCTAGTCGGACTTCCGTGGGGCGTTTTAAGGACCTTTTTGGGTATTGAGAGACCCGATTGGGCACAAAGGGGTGTCCTGAGACACTTTGCATCCAAACAACAAGAAGCAACCCACTTCAGAAACAGGGCCGAGGTTCTTCTTCCGAACCCGCAAAGAGGATGTCTGCTCGGGTGAAGACTCTAATATCCCAAAGCCTTACAAACAGAGAAGCACGCAAGGCCGTTGAGGGAAGGTTTATTACTATTTTAGAACAGAGGGAAAAAACCAAGAAATTGTTCTCGATTCGAGCCCGACTCTAGGGCTCAACAGTAACAAATCATAACACAAACCCAACCAGAAAACAAAGAAGCACCAACAAGGGGAGTGTCTTTGTATTCTTTGTCCAAGAGGGAAAATTTCTCCCCAATTTGGGTGCTGTTTCCCGACCTCAAGACTTCCTCGGCTGCCCAGTGTCCTAGCCGGCCCGTATACTAGCCGTCCTGCTGCTGGACGAAGGGGTTGGGGATGGCCTCCATGCCGTCCTGGGGGCAGATCAGGACCACCGAGGTCCCTCGGCAGACCACCAGCCCCAGCGGGCGCGTGTCCTCCGTCAGCTTGTACTGGTCGTCCGGGTCTGGGCGGGAGGGAGGGAGGGAGGGAGCGTTACCATGGGGACACGCACTTCCTGGCCCCCCAAACGGGTCCCCACCCTCTTTTGGGACCCACAGACAGCGAGATGCAGAGCCGGCCACAAAGCGAGTGCAGAGAAGAGCAAACCACAGACCACCGACTACAATACCACATGCATTATTATCTATATATATAAAAGGGTAATGGCGTTTCGGCCTAGGACAAAACAACAAAACTACAAATCCCAGAAACACTAAACTTGGCAGCACAACCCCTCATGCCTCTAGATTCATACAACAAAAAGAAAAGAAAAATAAAGTCCTAATTAGAGGGAGAGGAATAATTGTTTTTTATCCAATTGCTGCCAGTTAGAAAGCTAAGCTCCGCCCACTTGGTCTCCTAGCAGCCCAGTCAGCCCAGGGGACAGGCAGAGTTAGGCCTCACTTAGGCCTCTTCCACACTGCCTATAAAATACAGATTATGTGATTTGCACTGGACAGCAAAGATGCAGAGACAGCCACAAAGCGGAGTCCACGACATGCGAGTGCGGAGAAGAGCAAACCACAGACCACCGACTACAATACCACATGCATTATTATATATTATACATTATACATTATGCCCTCCTGCCTGCTTGGCTCACCTCTCATGTACTCGATGGTCCCGTCCAGCACCAGGTTGAGGAGCGGGTCAAAGCCTTTCAGGACGCCACTGGCTGCGAGGACGGAAAGGAAGCAAGAAAGGGTTGGAAATATCATTATATATGCAGTCATATTTATTATTAATACATGTATCACTATATTTATTATTATTGCTATATTATTTTCATATTTATTTATCATTCTATTAATTATATTGCTATATTATCATTATGCTATTTATTAGTAAATAAGTAAGTAAGCAAGTAAAAGTTTATTTGTATACCGCCCTCTCTCCCGGAAGGGACTCAGGGCGGTTTCCAATATAAAATCAGCATAAAACATTGTACAATAAAACACTAAAAACACTATAAGAATTAAAAACAAAAACAAAACATAACAATTGACTAAAACAATCACATAAGCAGAAGGAATATAATCACTATTATATTCCTATTTATTACTATATTATTGTATACTTATTCTATTTATAATTATATTTATTATAGTTATATTACTACATTTATCACTATATTATAATAATATTTATCATTATTTTATTTATTATACTATTTATTGTTGCATTTATTATTATTGTATAAGGATATTACTATATATTATTATTATTATTATTCATAGCCATTATGTTATATTATTATTATTATTACTCTACTTATCATTGCCATTATATGATTATTATTATTAGTACTGTACTTATCATTGCCATTATGTTATATTATTATTATTATTATTATTATTATTACTCTACTTATCATTGCCATTATATTATTATTATTATTACTCTACTTATCATTGCCATTATATGATTATTATTATTAGTACTGTACTTATCATTGCCATTATGTTATATTATTATTATTATTATTATTATTATTACTCTACTTATCATTGCCATTATGTTTTATTATTATTATTATTCTACTTATCATTGCCATTATATTATTATTATTATTACTCTACTTATCATTGCCATTATATTATTATTATTATTACTCTACTTATCATTGCCATTATATGATTATTATTATTAGTACTGTACTTATCATTGCCATTATGTTATATTATTATTATTATTATTATTATTACTCTACTTATTGCCATTATGTTTTATTATTATTATTATTCTACTTATCATTGCCATTATGTTATATTATTATTATTATTATTATTATTATTATTATTATTACTCTACTTATCATTGCCATTATATTATTATTATTATTACTCTACTTATCATTGCCATTATATGATTATTATTATTATTACTCTACTTATCATTGCCATTATGTTATATTATTATTATTATTATTATTACTCTACTTATCATTGCCATTATATTATTATTATTATTACTCTACTTATCATTGCCATTATATGATTATTATTATTATTACTCTACTTATCATTGCCATTATGTTATATTATTATTATTATTATTATTACTCTACTTATCATTGCCATTATATTATTATTATTATTACTCTACTTATCATTGCCATTATATGATTATTATTATTATTACTCTACTTATCATTGCCATTATGTTATATTATTATTATTATTATTATTATTATTATTATTACTCTACTTATCATTGCCATTATGTTTTATTATTATTATTACTCTACTTATCATTGCCATTATATGATTATTATTATTATTACTCTACTTATCATTGCCATTATGTTATATTATTATTATTATTATTATTATTATTACTCTACTTATCATTGCCATTATATTATTATTATTATTACTCTACTTATCATTGCCATTATATGATTATTATTATTAGTACTGTACTTATCATTGCCATTATGTTATATTATTATTATTATTAAATTAATTGTCTCGTTTCTTCCGCTCGCTTTCCCCGTCCCGCTCACCTTCCCTCCCGCCCTGGAACTTGACGCGGATGGCCTTGTCGATGTACTTGGAAAGATCCAAGATGCTCTCCTTCTTCTTCTTCTCCTTGTCCGCCATCTTCCTCCCCTCACGCGTCTCTTCCGCTCCGCGCCCGATCCTCTCCTCCAATCAGCGCCTCGCCTTCTCGCCAAGTCCCGCCCTCTCTCCCCCTATCCTGCCGCTCTAGGCGCCGGGAGCAGATGAGTGCCACCGGGCGGCTCCTCTCCACCAATCAGCGCCTCGCCTTTTCTCCTCTTCCTGTCGTGCCGCTCTAGGACGCCGTTGCCGGGTAACCGGGCCGGAAGTAGGCCTCAAGCCCGGACAATAGGCGGCCATGGCGGCGGTTGGCGGCTGCCGCGCGAGGCCTCGGCCGGGGCTGATGCTCCTGCTCCCGCTCCTCCTCGCCCAGGTGACACGACGGGCCTCTGCCGGGAGGGGTCGCGACGGGGCCCCTTCACTGTCGAGGCCTGGGCCCACTTGGGCCTTCCCTCACGCCAGGCGCCTTGGACTCCAACTCCCATCATTCCTCACAGCCTCAGGCTTAAGCCGCTGAGGGGAAAAAGAAGGGGCCTGAGGCTGCGAGGAATTATGGGAGTTGCAGTCCAAAGCGCCTGGAAAGAAAGAGGGAAGGCCCAAGTTAGCCCAGGCCTATGGTATGTCTCATATATTTATATAATATATATAATATAATTTGTATAAAAGTTAGCCCAGGCCTATGGTATGACTCATATATGTATATATTTATAATATATATAATATAATTTGTTAATTTATTTTTATTCTATATTTATAAATGTATATAACTATATATATATATAATATCTATCTCTCACAGTCCTATCTAGGGCTGGGTGGCCATCTGTCGGGAGGGATCGCGTGGTGTCTCTCCTGCTTGATTGACATGAATAGGGTTGCGTTGAATTATTGCTATTATATTTATATATACACCGCTTTATTTCTCCCAAAAGAGACTCGCAAGCGTCTCTATGTACATAATATATATAATTTCTATAATATTAATTTATTTTTTATTTATATTTATAAAATAGTTATATCTAGGGCTGGGTGGCCATCTGTCGGGAGGGATCGCGTGGTGTCTCTCCTGCTTGATTGACATGAATAGGGTTGCGTTGAATTATTGCTATTATATTTATATATACACCGCTTTATTTCTCCCAAAAGAGACTCGCAAGCGTCTCTATGTACATAATATATATAATTTCTATAATATTAATTTATTTTTTATTTATATTTATAAAATAGTCATATCTAGGGCTGGGTGGCCATCTGTCGGGAGGGATCGCATGGTGTCTCTCCTGCTTGATTGACATGACTAGCATTCTATTATTATTATTATATTCATATATACACTGCTTTAAGTTCCCTACACAAGTGGCTATGTATCTATTATTATTGTTGTTGTTGTTATTATATTTATTTACAGCCTGGTTTATCTCTTCCGAAGGAGACTCCAAGTAGCTATGTATCTATTATTATTATTATTATTATTATTATTATTATTATTATATATTTATTTACGCCTTGCTTTATCATTCCCCAAGGAGACTCCAAGTAGCTATGAACCTATTATTAGTATTGCAATGTATTCTATTTGTATAATCATAATAATAATAATTAGGCATTCCCAGCTTTATCTCCCCAAAGAAGCCTCAAAGGGCAGTGCATATATATATATATATATATATATCTCCCTCACAGTCATATCTAGGGCTGGGTGGCCATCTGTCGGGAGGGATCGCGCGTGGTGTCTCGCCTGCTTGATTGACATGAATAGGGTTGCGTTTAATTATTATTTATATATACACTGCTTTATTTCTCCCTAAAGAGAAATTATCTATTATTATTATTATTATTATTATTATTATATATATCTATTATACTATTATTATTGTTGCTATTAGTTCTTATATTACATTATCACAGTATTATTATATGTATTTATGCCCCGCTTTATCCCGAAGGAGACAAAAACGGCTGCGTATGTATGTATGTATGTATTATTATTATTATATTTATTTACACTCCACGTTATTTCTCCCAAAGGGAAGAGGTTTGACATAAAAGCATCAGCATTCAATTTAAATTATTATAATATTTATTATAATATAACATATATATAATATATTAATAGATAATATTTATTATAATATTTATAATATATATTATATGATATTGTTGTTGTTGTTGTTGTTATTCTTAATTATCCTTGAGTAGGTTTTTGCTGAGTGTGGAGTGGTGCAAATAATAATAATAATAATAATAATAATAATGGATTCTTGTGTGATTCCCTGTGCAGGTGGGTGCCGAGTTCGGGATGGTGCGCGTCTTCCCGGAGAAGGGCGGCCCCAAAGGGAAGGACTACTGCATCCTCTTCAACTCCCAGTGGGCCCACCTCCCCCACGACCTGGGCAAAGCCGTGAGTCCCCGGGGCCCTTCCTTATTGGGATGGTCTAGATGACCTTTAGGGGGTCCCTTTACCCTCTGTATTGGGTTCTATGTGCTCCCTTCGAAGGAGAGCAGGCTTATTCCTTATTGGGATGGTCTGGATGACCTTTAGGGGGTCCCTTTACCCTCTGTATTGGGTTCTATGTGCTCCCTTCGAAGGAGAGCAGGCTTATTCCTTATTGGGATGGTCTGGATGACCTTTAGGGGGTCCCTTTACCCTCTGTATTGGGTTCTATGTGCTCCCTTCGAAGGAGAGCAGGCTTATTCCTTATTGGGATGGTCTAGATGACCTTTAGGGGGTCCCTTTACCCTCTGTATTGGGTTCTATGTGCTCCCTTCGAAGGAGAGCAGGCTTATTCCTTATTGGGATGGTCTGGATGACCTTTAGGGGGTCCCTTTACCCTCTGTATTGGGTTCTATGTGCTCCCTTCGAAGGAGAGCAGGCTTATTCCTTATTGGGATGGTCTGGATGACCTTTAGGGGGTCCCTTTACCCTCTGTATTGGGTTCTATGTGCTCCCTTCGAAGGAGAGCAGGCTTATTCCTTATTGGGATGGTCTAGATGACCTTTAGGGGGTCCCTTTACCCTCTGTATTGGGTTCTATGTGCTCCCTTCGCAGGAGAGCAGGCTTATTCCTTATTGGGATGGTCTGGATGACCTTTAGAGGCCCCTCTTTCCCCTCTTACTGGGTTCTGTAGACTCCCGTGGAAGGAGAGTAGGTTTAATAATAATAATAATAATAATATTTATTTATTTATATACCACCCTATCTCCACGAGGGACCCAGGGCAGTTTCCAATACAACAGGAAACATACAACAATTGAAACCATAGAACAATCAAAAAGCAATACCGTGTAAAATACATTAGACATATAGTCGTATCACAAGGATTGAAAGAATTTTCCTTATTGGGATAAAAATAGTTTTATTTTTATTTTTCATTGTTGGATCGTATGTTGTGTATTTATATTTACTGTATATACTCGAGTGTAAACCTAGTTTTCTTAAGACTGAAAAAGCCCCCCTCGGCTTATACTTATTATGTATTTTATGTGTTGTATTTTATGAATAGTTGTTAATGGTTTTAAATGTGTTGCTATTTTATTGATCTGTTTGACATTGAATTTCGCCGGTTGCTGTAAGCCGCCCTGAGTCCCCTCGGGTGAGAAGGGCGGGGTAGAAATGTTGTAAATAAATAATAAATAAATACTCGGGTGAGGGTCCTGGTTGGCTTATATTTGGGTCAGCTTATACTCGAGAATATATGGTACATTTATTATTTTTCTCTATTATTATTGGTATTACAGTAGAGTCTCACTTATCCAACACTCGCTTATCCAACGTTCTGGATTATCCAAGGCGTTTTTGTAGTCAATGTTTTCAATACATCGCGTTATTTTGGTGATAAATTCGTAAATACAGTAATTACTACATAGCATTACTGCGTATTGAACTACTTTTTCTGTCAAACTTGTTGTATAACATGATGTTTTGGTGCTTAATTTGTAAAATCATAATCTAATTTGATGTTTAATAGGCTTCTCCTTAATCTCTCCTTATTATCCAACATATTTGCTTATCCAACGTTCTGCCGGCCCGTTTATGTTGGATAAGTGAGACTCTACTGTATTACATTTATTATTTTTCTCTATTATTGTTGCTCCTATTGCATTTATTTTACTCTATTTTTATTATTATTAATAATACATTTATTATTTCACTCTCTTATTATTATTATTGCATTTATTATTTTACTCTATTTGGAAGGAGAGCAAGCTCTTCCTTATTGGGATGGTCCAGATGACCTTTGTACGCGCCCTGGTGCTGGGGAGACCTCCATGTTTATGTGATTTTAATATGTTGCAAGCCGCATTATTATTATTATTATTATTATTATTATTATTATTATTATTATTATTATTATCAGGCTGACAGCCTCTCTTTCTCTCTCCACCCGCCGAGCGCAGTCTCTGCTGCAGCTGCAGGACCAGACGCTGTCTGTGCTGTGCGCGCCCTCGGACGTGCCGGCGGGGGGCTTTGGCAACGCGGTGCCCATGGTCCTGCGCGGGAACTGCACCTTCTACGAGAAGGTCCGACTGGCCCAGGTCAACGGCGCCCGCGGGCTGCTCATCGTCAGCCGAGAGAAGCTGGTGGGTCCCCGCTTAGCACCGGTTCTCTTATCGCTTTGATTGGCAAATATTTTAAATATATATTTGTAAATAAGGCAGGATAGAAATGACATAAATAATAATAAATAATAATAGGGTCATTCTCTCCTGACGTTTCACCCACATCTAGGGCAGGCATCCTCAGAGGTGGTGAGGCATGGAGAAACTAGGCAAGGAAGGTAAATATATATCCAGGGTGTGGCAAGAGTCCTTTGTCAGTTGGAAGCCAGCGTTAATGTTGCAATTAGTCACCCTAATTAGCATTGGAAAGGTTTGTCTCTTGCCTGGGGGGCAGCCTTCGTTCAGAGTCATTAGCCGTCCTTGGGGCTCCTCTGCCCTCAGAGTGTTGCTTCCCATCTACTGTTCTGATTTTTGAACAGATACATATTATTAAATAAATATCCCCAGATATATATTTACCTTCCTTGCCTAGTTTCTCCATGCCTCACCACCTCTGAGGATGCCTGCCCTAGATGTGGGCGAAACGTCAGGAGAGAATGCTTCTGGAACATGGCCACACAGCCCGAAAGACATACAACAACCCTGTGATCCCGGCCGTGAAAGCCTTCGACTACACATAAATAATAATAATAGAAAATAAATAAACCTGACGCGGGGTTGCTTCCGCAGGTCCCTCCGGCCGGGAACGCGAGCCAGTACGAGGAGATTGACATCCCGGTGGCGCTGCTGAGCTACGCCGACATGCTGGACATCGGGCGGGTAAGGCCGCACGGCTTGTTTACTTGCTTGTTTATGTCGGGTTCTCTTCCACCAGAAAAAGCACCAAGACACACGCTGGGTAGATTCCAACAGGTTTTATTGTCCAGAATCCCAGAACCTTCTCTTTGGCCCATTTATATAGGGGCTCTCGCATACCAGAGGGTCATTGAGGTTTTATGGATTGTTAGGTTCTCTTCTCCCAGTTGTGCTGTGGGTCAGTCTTCCAAAGGAAAAAGCACCAAGACACACGCTGGGTAGATTCCAACGGGTTTTATTGTCCAGAATCCCAGAACCTTCTCTTTGGCCCATTTATATAGGGGCTGTCACATACCAGAGGGTCATTGAAGTTTTATGGATTCTTAGGTTCTCTTCTCCCAGTTGTGCTGTGGGTCAGTCTTCCAAAGGAAAAAGCACCAAGACACACGCTGGGTAGATTCCAACAGGTTTTATTGTCCAGAATCCCAGAACCTTCTCTTTGGCCCATTTATATAGGGGCTCTCGCATACCAGAGGGTCATTGAGGTTTTATGGATTGTTAGGTTCTCTTCTCCCAGTTGTGCTGTGGGTCAGTCTTCCACCAGAAGACACACGCTGGGTAGATTCAAACAAGTTTTATTGTACAGAATACCAGAATCTTCTCTGTAGCCCATTTATATAGGGGCTCTCGCATACCAGAGGGTCATTGAGGTTTTATGGCTGGCTTCTGTTCTTTGTCAGCCGACCGGAGATGTCCAAGATTGGAGATCCTGGCAGTTGACTTGCTTGTGTGTCCCAACCCGGTCCCAACCGCCCCTGCCTTTTCTCCCTCCAGAGCTTTGGCCGCTCGGTCAAGGTGGCCATGTACGCCCCCAACGAGCCCGTCCTGGACTACAACATGGTCATCATCTTCCTCATGGCCGTGGGCACCGTGGCCGTGGGCGGATACTGGGCCGGGAGCCGGGACGTCAAGAAGTGAGTCCAGCGGGAGGGAGGGAGGGGGTGGACTGCGTGGCCTTCGGGGGTCTCTTCCGAATCTTGATCTGCCTGGCAAACCGGGTTTTTTTGGGTGAAGGACATACCTCGGATGTGTGGGTGCAATAAGGATAAATAATAATATAGTAATAAATACACACATATAATATAATAATGTAATAAGGATAGCTAATAATATAGTAATAAATCCACACACATAATAATTAATATAATAATGCAATAAGGATAAATAATAATAAATACACATAATACAATAAGGATAAATAATAATATAGTAAATACACACACATAATAATATAATCAATAAGTATAAATAATAATATAGTAAACACACACACATAATGTAATAATGTAATAAGTATAAATAATAATATAGTAATAAATACGCACACATAATGTAATAATGTAATAAGTATAAATAATAATATAGTAATAAATACGCACACATAATAATTAATAATGTAATAAGTATAAATAATAATGTAGTAATAAATACACACACATAATAATATACTGCAATAAGGATAAATAATAATATAGTAAATACACACACATAATATAATACTATAAGGATAAATAATAATATAGTAAATACACACACATAATAATTAATATAATAATGCCACAAGTATAAATCATATAGCAATAAATATAATTATATAAATATAACAATAATGTAAATATGTTAATACATATAACAATAAACATAGCAAGAATAAATATAATCATAAAACATAAATATGGCAACACATGTACATTTAATAAATATAACCATAACAAATATATAATTATAATAAATATAACAAATATAGCAATAATATTAATGATAAATAGAATAAAAATATGAAAACACACACACATGCAGACACCCAACTCACAAACGACTCCTAGTTAAGAACAATGGGGCTGGACTGGGTGGCCTTCAGGGGTCTCTTCCGAATCTAGGATACATGTATAATATAGATATAGATATAGATATATCCAGGCCTGCCTCGAGTGTGTCTGTGTGTGTGTTGCAGGCGCTACCTGAAGCACAAGCGTGACGACGGGGCGGAGAAGCAGGACGACGAGACGGTGGACGTGACGCCCATCATGATCTGCGTGTTCGTGGTCATGTGCTGCTCCATGCTGGTCCTGCTCTACTGCTTCTACGACCAGCTCGGTGTGTCTCGGGCGGGGGGGGGGGGGGTCCCTTGGGAAGGATTGTTATTGTTATTATATTATATACATTATATATATTATATATATATATATATATACTATATTATATGTGTGTGTGTGTATATATATATATTATATTAATATATAGTAATATATTATTAATTACCTCAGGGGTCCCTTGGGAAGGATTCTTATATATTATTAATAATATATATTAATATTAATATTATATATATTATATACATTATATATACAGTAGAGTCTCACTTATCCAAGCTAAACGGGCCAGCAGAAGCTTGGATAAGCGAATATCTTGGATAATAAGGAGGGATTAAGGAAAAACCAATTTAACATCAAATTAGGTTATGATTTTACAAATTAAGCACCAAAACTTCATGTTATAATACAAATTTGACAGAAAAAGCAGTTCAATATGCAGTAATGTTATCTTGTAATTACTGTATTTACGAATTTAGCACCAAAATATCACGATAGATTGAAAACATTGACTACAAAAATGGCTTGGATTATCCCGAGGGTTGGATAAGTGAGGCTTGGATAAGTGAGACTCTACTGTATATAATATTATATTATATATTATGTGTGTGTGTGTGTGTGTGTGTGTATATATATATATATATAGTAATATATTATTAATTACCTCAGGGGTCCCTTGGGAAGAATTCTTATATATTATTAATAATATATATTAATATTAATATTATATATATTATATACATTTTATATATATATATAATATTATATGTATATATATATATTATATTATATTAATATATAGTAATATTAATTACCTCAGGGGTCCCTTGGGAAGGATTCTTATATATCATTAATAATATATATTAATATTATATATATTATATAAATTTTATATATATATAATATATGTATATATATATATATATATATATATTATATTAATATATAGTAATATATTATTAATTACCTCAGGGGTCCCTTGGGAAGGATTCTTATATTTTATTAATAATATAAATAATATATTAATATTTTATATATATATATATATATATATAATGCTTATCTTCCTGTGCCCCTCCCAGTCTACGTCATCATTGGGATCTTCTGCCTGGCGGCCTCCATCGGCCTCTACAGCTGCCTCTCGCCCTTCGTCCGGCGCTTCCCCCTCGGCAAGTGCAGGTAGGCAGGCGGGCCCCCGGGAGGATTCCTGATGTTGTTGCTCTCACTGTTGTTGTTGTTGTTGTTGACGTCCCTCCCCACGTTCCAGGGTCCCCGGCAACAGCCTGCCCTACTTCCACAAGCGCCCCCAGGTCCGCATGCTGCTCCTGGCCGCCTCCTGCATCGCCGTCAGCCTCGTCTGGGCCGTCTTCCGCAACGAGGACCAGTGAGTTCGGTGGTGATGATGATTTGCAAGGCACCATGTTGTTGTGGTTGTTATTATTATTATATTGTTATCATTATATTATGGTTTATATTATTATGTTAGGATTTATAGTATTATATTATTATTATATTAGCATGTTTTATATTATGTTAGGATTTATAGTATTAAATTATTATTCTTGTTATCATTATATTATGTTTTATATTATTAGGATTTATAGTATTAAATTATTATTATTATTATATTATGTTTTCTATTATTTATATTATTATTATCATTATATTGTTATTATATTATGTTTTATATTATTAGGATTTATAGTATTAAATTATTATTATTATTATATTATGTTTTATATTATTTATATTATTATTATCATTATATTGTTATTATATTATGTTTTATATTATTAGGATTTATAGTATTATTATTATAATTATTATATTATGTTTTCTATTATTTATATTATTATTATTATTGTTATCATTATATTGTTATCATTATATTATGTTTTATATTATTAGGATTTATAGTATTACATTATTATTATATTATGTTTTATATTATTTATATTATTATATTATCATTATGTTTTATATTATGTTAGGATTTATAGTATTAAATTATTATTATTATATTATGTTTTATATTATTTATATTATTATATTATTATGTTTTATGTTTATGTTATCTTATGTTTATGTTTATGTTATATTATGTTTTATATTAGGATTTATAGTATTATACTATTATTATATTGTTTTATTTATATTATTATTATATTATCATGTTTTATATTATGTTAGGATTTATAGTATTAAATTATTATATTATATTATTTATATTTTTATATTATTATCATTGTGTTATGTATTATATTATGATTTAGAGCAGGGGTCCCCAAACTAAGGCCCGGGGGCCGGATGCGGCCCTCCAAGGTCATTTACCTGGCCCCGCCCTCTGTTCTATAATATAATATTTTTATATCAGTTTTATTAATATAATATATTGTATATACATATAATATTGATAATAATCTTATGTTATACAATATAATACTAATAGTAATACCATATAATAATATTAATTGTATGTTATATATTACATATTATATAATAGCATAGTGGTATAGTTCAATATAGTAATATATAATGCTAATATTGTGTTATGCTAATAATATAATATATTGTATGTACATACAGCTGCTCTGAGTCCCCTTCGGGGTGAGAAGGGTGGGATATAAATGTAGGAAATAAATGCAGTAAATAAATAAATAATTTTAGACTTAGGCTCAGCCAAAGTCTGGCATGACTTGAAGGCACGTAACAACAACAACAATCCTAATTAACTTGACTATCTCATTGGCCAGTAGCAGGCCCACACTTTCCATTGAAATCCTAATAGGTTTATGTTGGTTAAAATTGTTTTCATTTTTGAATATTGTATTCTATTGTTGTTGTTGTTGCACTACAAATAAGACATGTGCAGTATGCATAGGAATTTGTTTGTATTTTTTTTTCAAATGATAGTTCGGCCCCTCCACAGTCTGAAGGGTTGTGGACCGGCCCTCGGATTCAAAAGTTTGGGGACCCCTGATTTAGAGTATAGTATTATATTATTATATTATGATTTATAGTATTATCTTATTATTATATTATGATTTTATTATTACATTATCATTATATTATGTTTTATATTAGTATATTATGATTTATATTATGATTGTTGTTGTTGTTGTTATTATTATTATTTGCAAGCCCCCCCCCGCTCCCCCCCCCCCCCCCCCGTATTTTTCTTATTATTATTATTATTGTCATTCTTATTTGTCCCTCGGCGCAGGTGGGCCTGGATCCTGCAGGACGCGCTGGGCATTGCCTTCTGCCTCTACATGCTGAAGACCATCCGGCTGCCCACCTTCAAGGTGGGATCAAGGGGGGTCTCCTTGGGGGGGGGGTCTCCTTGGGGGGGGGTCTCCTTGGGGGGGGTCTCCCGTTCCTCCGCTCACGCCCCGCTCCCCCTTTGCAGGGCTGCACGCTGCTCCTCCTGGTCCTCTTTGTGTACGACGTCTTCTTTGTCTTCATCACGCCCTACCTGACCAAGGTAGGCCGGGGTCTCTCTCCCTCCCCCCCCCCCCCCGGGACCCCCGTGCTGAGGCCCTGCTTCCCATGCGTTCTGCCCGCCTTTCTCTCTCCCTTGCAGACCGGGGAGAGCATCATGGTGGAGGTGGCCGCCGGGCCCACAGACTCACTCACCCATGAAAAGGTATTGTTGTTGTTGTTGTTATTATTATTATTATTATTATTATTATTATTATTGTATGACACAGCAAACAAGGTAGACATGCTGGATTTCGTATCAGAAAATCACAAGTCAAACACTTCCCAAGTGTCAAGGACTGTGTCATGTATTATTATTATTATTATTTTATTAAGACACAGCAAACAAGGTAGACATGCTGGATTTCGTATCACAAAACCACAAGTCGAACTCTTCCCAAGTGTCTAGGACTGTGTGATGTATTTCCGGATGATGCGTGTAGATCCCAGTTGGGTGGCCTTTTGCAGTTGGCAGATTGTGATTTTGTCAATGTCTATTGTTTCCAAATGCCGGTTGAGATCTTTTGGCATGGCACCCAGTGTGCCCATCACCACCGGGACCACCTGCACTGGTTTCTGCCAGAGTCTTTGAAGTTCAATCTTGAGGTCCTGAGAGCGGCTGAGTTTTTCCTGTTGTTTTTCTTCAATGCGACTGTCACCTGGGATGGCGGCGTCAATGATCCAAACCTTGTTCTTTTCCACAACTGTGATGTCTGGTGTGTTGTGTTCCAGAACTTTGTCAGTCTGAATTCAGAAGTCCCACAGTATCTTTGCGTGTTCATTTTCCACAACCTTTGCAGGTTTGTGATCCCACCAGTTCTTAACTGCAGGGAGGTGATACTTGAGGCATAGGTTCCAATGAATCATTTGGGCCACAGAGTTGTGCCTCTGTTTGTAGTCTGTCTGTGCAATTTTCTTACAGCAGCTGAGGATATGATCCATGGTTTCGTGGGTTTCCTTGCACAGTCTGCATTTTGGGTCTTCAGCTGATTTTATTATTATTATCAGACTCACAGAGTCAAAGTAAATAATGTAATATACTATACTATACTATATATATATACACACACACATATATGTATACAGACATACACAGTCAATAATATAATATAATGTGCGTATATATATGTGTGTGTATTATTATTATTATTTATTCATTTCCATCCCTCTTTTCTGCCGTGGGTGGGATTCAAAGCGGTGTACAAGAGTTAAAACATATTATACTAATTACTGATATATATATATATATAATATATATTAGTTAATATTATAATATATTTTAAATAGTATGATATAATACAATATATATGATTATAATGTAAATAAGAAAAATAGTGGTATAATATATATTAGTACAGTAGAGTCTCACTTATCCAAGACTCGCTTATCTTAGCTTCTGGATTATCCAAGCCATTTTTGTATAGTCAATGTTTTCAATATATCATGATATTTTGGTACTAAATTCGTAAATACAGTAATTATTACGTAGCATTACTGCATATTGAACTACTTTTTCTATCAAATTTGTTGTCTAACATGATGTTTGGTGCTTAATTTGTAAAATCATAACCTAATTTGATGTTTAATAGGCTTTTCCTTAATCCCTCCTTATTATCCAAGATATTTGCTTATCCAAGCTTCTGCCGGCCCGTTTAGCTTGGATAAGTGAGACTCTACTGTATTATTAGTAGTAGTATTACTATATTTTATGACACAGCGAACAAGGTAGATATGCTGGATTTCGTTTCACAGAACCACAAGTCGAACACTTATTTTTTATTATTTACTAGCTGTGCCCAGCCACGCGTTGCTGTGGCATTTTCTGGTGGTGTTGGTGAGAAATTGTTGAGTTAGTGGTGGTATTGAATGTCTGTTGTATGGGAGTCTTTATGTTTCGTATGCACACTGAAGTGGATTATATGGCAGTGTGGAGTCAAGATAATCCAGTTCAAAGCAGATAATATAAGATTCTCAATGGGTTATATAGCTGTGTGGAAGGGCCTTGAGTCTACACTGCCATATAATCCAGTTCAAATCTGATAATCTGTGAAAAAGGCCTAAGTGAGGCCTAACTGTGCCTGTCCCCTGGGCTGAGTAGGTTGCTAGGAGACCAAGTGGGCGGAGCTTAGCCTTCAAACTGGCAGCAATTGGATAAAAACTATTATTCTTCTCCCTGTAATTAGGACTTTATTTTTTCTTTTCTTTTTGTTGTATCAACCTAGAGCCGTGAATGATGGGTTGTATTGTCAAATTTCGAGGTTGGGGGGCCTGTAGTTTTGTTGTTTTGTCCGCTGCCCTGATGCCATCACTCTTTTATAGATATAGATTACAATATTTATATCCCGCCCTTCTCACCCTACAGGGGACTCAGGGCGGCTTACAAAAAACACATATATACAAGTTGTACAGTGCACTATAAATCAGTTTAAAAATTATTAAATTAGACACTGTGTCTAGGACTGTGTGATGTATTTTCGGATGATGCGTGCAGATCCCAGTCGGGTGGCCTTTTGCAGTCGGCAGATCGTGATTTTGTCGATGTCTATGGTTTCCAAATGCCAGTGGCTGAGATCTTTTGGCTTATTATTATTATTATTATTATTATTAGAGTCCCAGAGTCAAAGTAAATAATGACAGGCTGTTGCATGTTTTCTTCTTCCTCCTGGGGGGCAGCTCCCGATGGTGCTGAAGGTCCCTCGCCTGAACTTCTCCCCGCTGGCCCTCTGCGACCGGCCCTTCTCCCTCCTGGGCTTCGGGGACATCCTGGTCCCAGGTGAGGAGGGGCCACGGGAGGGAGGGAGACGGGCGGGCGCAGGGGCCAATCGGGCAAGGCTCTGTCTGGCCGCCCCTCGGCCTCTCTGAGGTCCTCCATGAGGACTAGGCCCTTGCGCAGGAGGGGAGGGTGCTTGAGCCTAGCCCTTGGCTTCCCTCCTTCTTTCCAGGCCTGCTGGTGGCCTATTGCCACAGGTTCGACATCCAGGTCCAGTCCTCGCGCGTGTATTTCGTCGCCTGCACCATCGGTAGGGAATATATTGTGCTAGGCCGCTATATCCTGCAATATTAGTAGTTTATTATCATTAGTAATATGGATCATTATTATATTGTATTATTAGTATTATATTGTATTACAATATTATATGTACATACAAAATATTTTATTTTTTTATTAGTAGAGCACAATATTAGCATCGTATATTACTATATTGTACTATAGACCACCACTGCAATATTACTAGTGAAATTATATTAATAACATTTTGATATTACATTATTATATTGTATTACTACATTATATTGCATTATTATTATACTGCAATAATACAGTTATTATATTGCATGAATACATTCTTGCATTGTATTATTATTAGTATTAGTGATATTATATTAATAACATTATTACATTACATTATATTGCATTATTATTATTATACTGCTGCAATGTTATTAGTGATATTATATTGATAACATTATTACATTACATTATATTGCATTATTATTATTATACTGCTGCAATGTTATTAGTGATATTATATTAATAACATTATTACATTACATTATATTGCATTATTATTATTATACTGCTGCAATGTTATTAGTGCTATTATATTAATAACATTATTACATTACATTATATTGCATTATTATTATTATTATACTGCTGCAATGTTATTAGTGCTATTATATTAATAACATTACATTACATTATATTGCATTATTATTATACTGCTGCAATGTTATTAGTACTATTATATTAATAACATTATTACATTACATTATATTGCATTATTATTATTATACTGCTGCAATGTTATTAGTGATATTATATTAATAACATTATTACATTACATTATATTGCATTATTATTATTATACTGCTGCAATGTTATTAGTGATATTATATTAATAACATTATTACATTACATTATATTGCATTATTATTATTATACTGCTGCAATGTTATTAGTGCTATTATATTAATAACATTATTGCATTACATTATATTGCATTATTATTATTATACTGCTGCAATGTTATTAGTAATGTGTATATTGTTGTGTTTATTTCTCAGCGTACGGGATCGGCCTGCTGGTGACGTTTGTGGCGCTGGCTGTGATGCAGAAGGGCCAGCCGGCGCTGCTCTACCTGGTGCCGTGCACCCTCCTCTCCAGCCTGGCCGTGGCCCTCGCCCGCAGGGAGCTCCCCATGTTCTGGACCGGCAGCGGGTTCGCGGTGAATACCTCCGGGGGCCCTGGCGCTCGCGGGTGGGAGGAGGAGGAGGAGGAGGAAGGCCCATGACTGGGAGGAGCAGGAGCAGGAAGAGCTCCAGTTGAGTAGCACAGACAGAGGGAGGGAGGGAGGGAAGGAAAACACACGTGCATCCACCTCCACTGAGGTCTCAACGCATTCAGACACCTACTTTCATTGAAGAACAAACACTTACGTGCATCCACCTCCACCGAGGTCTTGACGCATAAACACACCTGCTTTCATTGAAGAACAAACACTTATATTCATCCACCTCCACCGAGGTCTCAACACAAACATACACCTGCCATCATTGAAAAGAAAACACACACATGTACCCACCTCCACCGAGGTCTCAATGCATTTTCATTGAAGAGCAAACACTTATATTCATCCACCTCCACTGAGGTCTTGGCGCATACGCACACCTGCTTTCATTGAAGAGCAAATACTTACATGCATCCACCTCCACTGAGGTCTTGGCACATATAGACACCTGCCTTCATTGAAGAACAAACACTTACATGCATCCACCTCCACCGAGGTCTCAATGCATACACACACTTTCATTGAAGAGCAAACACTTACATGCATCCACCTCCACCGAGGTCTTGACACATACACATACCTGCCATCATTGAAAAGAAAACACACACATGTACCCACCTCCACTGAGGTCTCAATGCATTTTCATTGACGAGCAAACACTTATATTCATCCACCTCCACCGAGGTCTTGACACATACATGCACCTGCCTTCATTGAAGAGCAAACACTTACATGCATCTACTTCCACTGAGGTCTGGATGCATATGCTTTCTCTCTCTGTGTCTCTGACTGACCCCAACGTTCTTTTCCTCCTGCAGAAGGACCTCCCCCCGCCCCCCTTGGTGGTCTCCCCCCCTCCGGAGACCCCCGCCCCCCCTCCTCCCCCTCCTCCTGCTGTGGCCCCGAAAGAGGAGGAAGAGGAAGAGCAAGGGCAGGAAGAGGAGGAAGCAGCTTCTCTGGCAGCTGGAGGCGATGCCGAAGATGAGGGGCCGCCACCGCCGGCAGGAGAGGCCCCGGAAGAAGAAGAGGAGGAGGAGGAGGAGGAGGGGGAGCCCGGCCCCCCACGGAGCCCCCAGAGAGGAGGGACCGGACCGGACCAGGGGGGCCCCGCGGAAGGGCACAACGGACCCCCCAACTAGCCCCTCCCTCCCTCTCGTGCCGGGGGGGGGCAGGGCTGGGTCGGGGTTCGGACCCCGGCCTCGGCCAGCGGCATCGCCCCCCCCCTCCTTCCATCCACCTATCCTCCCACCTGTCCTTCTTTCTCTCCTTCCTTCCTTCCATTTATCCTTCTTTCCTTCCATCATTCCATCCATTCTCCCATCTATCCTTCTATTCTTCCTTCTATTCTCTCTCTCTCTCTCCCTTCCTTCCTCGTTCCCTCCCTCCTTTCCTTCCATCCATCCATCCTTCTATCCACCCTTCCTCCCTCCTATTCTCTCTTCCTTCCTTCCTTCCTTCCTTCCTTCCTTCCATCCATCCTTTTTTCCTTCCTTCCATCCATCCTTCCTTCCTTCTATCCACCCATTCTCCCATCTATCCTTCCTTCCTTTCATACATCCATCTTTCCTTCCGTCTATCCTTCCTTTCCTCCTTTCTATTCTTCCTTCCTTCCTTCCTTCCTTCCTTCCTTCCTTCCTTCCTTCCCATCCCATCCCATCCCATTCCTTCCCTTCCTGAATATGGTGCTTTCCACAACGAGGGTCCTGGTACAATTTCAGTGGCGGCGCCGGCGGCACAGGGGGCGCCAGCGCAGCCCCCTCCCTCCCTCCCTCCCTCCCTCCCTCCGCTCCCCACAAAGAGAGAGAAACACAAACACTGTTGTGCGCTTGGCTTTGGGAGAGACTCGGACTCGGACCCCGGGCCCTGCACAGAAGAGGAGGAGGAGGAGGAGGAGGAGGACCCCCACTTGTGGGTCTCGTTCCCCACTTGACCGGCGCCTCAACGGAGACAGATCATGACGGTCTCCCCGGATCCGGTGTCAGGAGCAGGATGGGGGTCTCCATGGACTTGGGGGTCTTTTGAGTGGGTGGGGGGCTCCTCTCAAGGTGTCTCTGAACTTGTCTGTGTTCCTTCATTAGCTCCGACAGAGAGACAGACAGACAGACAGACAGACAGAGAGAGAGAGTCAGCGCAGGAACTGAGACCCCTCCCCAGATAAGTCTTAACTCTCTCTTTTGGGGTGGGATTCGCCCCTCTTCTGTTTTGTTTTGGGGGGTTTCTGTGGGGTCTCCTTTGCGTATCCTCCTCCCTTTGTCTCTCGTCGTCGCATCCGTCTGTCCGTCACCCCGTGTCCCCCCCCTCCGTGTCCCCCCCCCCCCCCCCCCCGTCCTTTGCTTTCGTTTTTTCTTTTCCGAGGAGCCTCCTTTTCTAGAAAGGTGTTTTGTTCTCGGCGACAGGCAGGCAGGCAGGCAGGCAGGCAGGCAGGCGCTTGCTCGTCCTTAGACACTACGGGATTATGCCTTAATTTAAGCCATTTTATACATAACGATGATGACGGTGATGATGTATGCGGAACGGACGCCCGGCCTTTCGCGTCGGGCGAGAACGAGAATAATAATAATAATAATAAAACTTTGACGGAAGACACGTTGGTTGTGACGGAAGGCGTGTTTGTGTTGCACGTGTGGGCGGAAGAGAGAAAAGTTCGCCCTTCCCGTCCCTTGAACCCCAAGGGCCACCCAACCCGACCCCTCCCGATAGAGGGCCACCCAACCTCACGAGCATTCATAAGTTCCTGAACAATCCCATACTCGTCCCGCGTGAGATTGTGAGCCACGCTTGAGTCCCCACTCGAAGTCACTCGAAGGCTAAGCAGGCAGGTAGCCATTGCAGGCCTTGATATTTTCTAATACCGTCTCCGAATTATCTCTCATTCATCCCTCTTCCGTACCGTTCCAGGTACGAATGCTGCAATTAGCCACCTTGGCTCGCATCGGATGGCCTTGCAGCTTCAAGGCCTGCCTGCTTCCTGCCTGGGGGGAATCCTTTGTTGGGAGGTGTTAGCTGGCTGTTTCCTGGTTGTTTCCTTTCTGGAATTCCCAATTTCCCTGCTTTCCGAGTGTTGCTCTTTTATTTACTGTCCTGGTTTTAGAGACTACAGTAGAGTCTCACTTATCCAAGACTCGCTTATCCAACGTTCTGGATTATCCAACGCATTTTTTGTAGTCAATGTTTTCAATACATGGTGATATTTTGGTGCTAAATTCGTAAATACAGTCATTACTACGTAGCATTAATGTGTAATGAACTACTTTTTCTGTCTTTTTCTGATGTTTTGGTGCTTAATTTGTAAAATCATAACCTAATTTGACGTTTAATAGGCTTCTCCTTAATCCCTCCTTATTATCCGTTCTGCCGGCTCGTTTAGCTTGGATAAGTGAGACTCTACTGTAGTTATTTATGTATTTATTTATTTAATACATTTATATCCCGCCCTTCTTTCTCGCCCCGAAGGGGACTCAGAGCGGCTTACAAATTAAGTTTACATACAATATTATATTATTAACATAGCACAATACTGGCAATAAATTACTATATTGTACTATATCAATAATACAATATATTGATATAGTACAATATAGTAATTTATTGCCAGTCTTGTATTGCCATTATTATTATTATTATTTACATATAATATGTTATTAGTATAGCACAATACTGGCAATAAATTACTATATTGTACTATATCAATATATTGTATTATTGATATAGTACAATATAGTAATTTATTGCCAGTATTGTATTGCCATTATTATTATTATTATTATTATTATTATTATTATTATTATTATTTACATATAACATATTATTAGTATAGCACAATACTGGCAATAAATTACTATATTGTACTATATCAATAATACAATATATTGATTGTATATATAGTATATATTGTATATATAGTAATATATATATATATATATTGTATATATAGTAATTTATTGCCAGTATTGTATTGCCATTATTATTATTATTATTATTATTATTATTATTATTATTATTTACATATAATATATTATTAGTATAGCACAATACTGGCAATAAATTACTATATTGTACTATATCAATAATACAATATATTGATATAGTACAATATAGTAATTTATTGCCAGTATTGTATTGCCATTATTATTATTATATATTCCATGACAGCCAGCGTTCGCAAGTTTTTGAACCATCCCAAGGTTTTAATTACAAGCAGGCAGGTAGTCGTTGCAGGCCTTAATATTTTCGAATGGTGGAGAATATACTGTTAATAATACTGTTGTGATCGTTGTGATGATGATGGTGGTTTTTTGGTGGGTGCTGATCTGGGCTTGTTTTGTCCTCCGGACCTTGAGCTCAACAGCATTTGTTCCCTCCTCCTTTGCGCCTTCCTTCCTTCCTTCCTTCCTTTTGGGGCATCCAAGGCCTGTCCGCAGACTGACTGACTGACTGACTGACGGACAGGCGAGAGGGAGGGCGGGAGGAGGAGGAGGAGGAGGACAATGGGCCCTTGTGCTCATCCCGGGGCACAGAAGGCGGCTCTGTCCTGGGCCTCGGGAGGAGCCGCGGAGCTCTACCTGCCGGCCAGGTGAGCCCAGGAGGAGCTGGAGCGCGGCCAGGTGCGTCCTCCTCGTCCCAGTCCAAAAAAGGGTCCCCGGGTGGCCTCTGCTGCGGGGAGAGCGAGCCACGTCGGAGGAGGAGGAGGGATTGCAACCGCCAGGTAAACAGGTAAGTCCGACTTGGCAAGACCTGCCCTCCCTCCCAGGTGTCAGAAATTGGGTTCTGGGGTCTCCTTGTTCTCCCAAGCTCTGTGGCAGAGTCTACAAGGGGTTTCCCAGGTGAAGGAGGGAGGACAGGGAGGGCGCCACGGGGCTGGCGAGAGCTTCATTGAGATGCAACCAGGTCAGCCTCCCTCCCAGGTGTCGGAACCGCCTCCAGGTTGGGTTCTGGGGTCTCCTCGTTCTCCCAAGTCTAGAAGGGGCTTCCCAGGTGAAGGAGGGAGGACAGGGCAGGCACCACGGGGCTGGCAAGAACCTCATTGAGATGCAACCAAGTCAGCCCTCCCAGGTGTCAGAACCGCCTCCAGATGGGTTCTGGGGTCTCCTTGTTCTCCCAAGCTCTGTGGCGGAGTCTACAAGGGGTTTCCCAGGTGAAGGAGGGAGGACAGGGAAGGCGCCACGGGGCCGGCGAGAGCTTCATTGAGATGCAACCGGGCCAGCCTCCCTCCCAGGTGTCAGAACCGCCCCCAGGCTGGGTTCTAGATCTCCTTTTTCTCCCAAACCCTGCGGCAGAGCCTGGAAGGGGCTTCCAAGGTGAAGGAGGGAGGACAGGGAGTGCGCCACGAGACAAACGAGAGCCTCATTGAGATGCAACCAGGTCAGCCTCCCTCCCAGGTGTCAGAACCGCCTCCAGGTTGGGTTCTGGGGTCTCCTCGTTCTCAGAAGTCTAAAAGGGGCTTCCAAGGTGAAGGAGGGAGTACAGGGAGGGCGCCACGGGGCTGGCGAGAGCCTCATTGAGATGCAACCAGGACAGCCTCCCTACCTCCGCGGACTCTGATCGGGTTCCCTTCCTCTGTCCAGGGCCATGGAGACCGCGGTGGTCAAGGCGGCCGGAGAGGGGCAACCCCGCAAGCGCCGATGGGCCCGGGTGGCCGTGGGGACGGTCCTGGCTAGTGCCCTCCTGGCCGCAGCCACCGCCGCCCTCCTGGGTGAGTCCGGGCAGACCCCCCACTTCTATCATAACAACAATTTATTTATTTACTTATTTACTCCCCTTTTCTCAGGGAGGATCACAATGCATGTCTACGTGGTATGTTGAGGGGTGGGTGGTGGCGCCGCTAGTCATGGGATCATAACCTGGGTCAGGTTGAGCTCCCGACTACTAATAGCCTAGCTCGCCGCCCACCAGAGCCACTCAAAAGACAGTGGTGTGGGAAATTCTAGGTAATTTACTACATAATACTACTACGAATAATAATAATACAACCTTTCCCTAGTAATGATGCCTGTCTCTCTTTCCTGGCAGCCTGCCTGGCGCGGCCTGGCCACGGGGTCCCCACCGCTGCCACCATTGCAGGTGAGTGTGTGGTCTCGTTTGCAAGCTGGATATTTGACAACGTGTACACGGAGAGGACAACCCTATATCTATCTCCCCATCCTCTTTCTCGCTCTCCCCACAGGCCCAGGAAGCGGCTTCTCTGTCTCCGAAATGGCCCTGAAGTCCGGTATGGTTCTAGGCCCCACTCGTGGCCCTGTGGATGGGCCTTCCTGTGGGCTCAAATCAAGGCCCCAAGACACCCATGGGCCCCACGGAGTGTTGGGACGGACCCTCTCTCTCTCTGTCCCTCAGGACGATGTCCGGGCAAGGCCTCCTTCTCCTGCCGCAGCGGCCAGTGCGTCCCGTGGCAGAACTCCGAGTGCGACGGGCGCAAGGACTGCCTGGACGGCTCCGACGAGGACGGCTGCGGTGGGTCCTGCATCCAAATCTGGGGGGCGGAGCGAGGAGGACCCCTCCCACAGACACACACTTTTCTCTCTCCCGTCGCTCAAAGTCTTTAAGTATAGTTGTAATAAGTTATACTCGTGTACTGAATACACAATGGAGTCCTGTGTCCGAACATGCTCAGTACAATCGCATGTCCTGTACTGAATACAAAACGGAGTCTTGTGTCTGAACATGCTCAGTACAATCGCATGTCTATAGCTCCTCCCACAGACACACCCCTTCTTTTCTCCCTCCCATGGTCTTTAAGCATAGTTGTGCTAAGTGATACTCCTGTACTGAGGACTCCACCCACACACGCACCTGCTTCCATTGAAGGCCAAACAATAATAAATACAAAACGGAGTCTTGTGTCTGAACATGCTCAGTACAATCGCATGTCTATAGCTCCAGCTAAGGAGTCCCCTGGATTCGCCAGCCTCCGGGTCCCGAACAGTTGGATCTGAGACCTACAAGGCCGTGCCTTCTCTCTGCTCTTCCCCTGCCGCTGTGCTCCTTCAATCTCTGTGGTTCCGAATTATTTAGACTGACTCACAAATAGCGTAAGGTTTGGGAGGTTGTTATTTCCGACGGGAAGAGGTGGACGAGAGTCGTGACGGGACCCCCAAAGCACACAATCCCCTTCTTCTCTCCCTGCCCCAGATTGCGGAGGGCGGCCAGCCCTGGGTGCGTCGCAGCAGCGCATCGTGGGGGGCTCGCAGGCCTCGCGGGGGGAGTTCCCGTGGCAGGTCAGCCTCCGGGAGAACGGGGAGCACTTCTGCGGGGCCGCCGTCCTGGGCCCCACCTGGCTGGTCTCGGCCGCGCACTGCTTCAACGAGTGAGTCCAGGCGCAAGGGCGGGAGCTGACCCTGACCCTCCTCTTCCTCCTCCGCCGCTGCTCCTGACTCTTCCTCTTCGTCAGGTTCCAGGATCCCGGGACGTGGACGGCGCACGGCGGGAGCGTCTGGTTGAGCGGCGGCGGCAAAGGAGAGGAGGGTTCCCAGGCGCCCGTGGGTCGCATCCTGCGCCACCCCTCCTACGACGCCGACTCCGCCGACTATGACCTGGCGCTGCTGCAGCTCTCGGCCCCCCTCGGCCCCTCCCGCTTCGTCCAGCCCGTCTGCCTCCCGGCCGCCGGACACGCCTTCCCCGCCGGCAGGAAGTGCCTCATCTCCGGCTGGGGATACCTCCGGGAGGACTTCCGTGAGTGCACTCAGATTCCGAGTGTTCCGATGAGGACAAAAGGGATGCTGGGAGAAATTCAGAGGGCCCAGAGAAGAATGGATGCGGCCTCGGGAGAGTGGTTTTGGAGTCTCCTGGCAGTTCCCACGAGACAGGAGAAAGCGATCTGAGAGGGATGTGGGAGATGCTTGGAATGGCAAGGACAGATCATGCACTCGCTTTTCTCAGAGAATTAAAGACAAGGAGTCGGAAAGCAAGTGCGCAGGAAACGATGTTATGGGAGCGATTGAGCACATAATGTTATACAGAACTTAGCTTTGGTTAGAACGGATTGGCTGGAAACGGAGGGGAGGAGGGCAGTTGGGGGGCAGTGGGTGACCGAGCCTCGCCGGGCTCTTCTTCCCCTTCAGTGGTGAAGCCGGAGCTGCTGCAAAAGGCCACGGTGGAGCTGCTGGACCAGGCGCTGTGCGACGGCCTCTACAGCAACGCCTTGACCGACCGGATGCTCTGCGCGGGATACTTGGAGGGCAAGGTGGACTCCTGCCAGGTAGGGGGTCCTTCCGCTCCTTTCTGTCGTTCAGGAAATGATCTCTAGTTTCCAAATCATGGTTTGCACTCTGGATTGATAGTTTGTGTCCCAAATGCAGCAGAGTCCAAGTGCCAGTTGAGTAAGCTCTGCTCTTCCCCTGCCTCTGTGCTCCTTCAATCACGGGGACTCTCTCTCTGCCGGTGAGGAGATTCAGGCTCGTCCTACTACTACTACACCTCCTCCTCCTCAGGGGGACTCCGGAGGCCCCTTGGTCTGTCCGGAGCCTTCCGGGCGCTTCTTCCTGGCCGGCATCGTCAGCTGGGGCATCGGCTGCGCGGAGGCCAGGCGCCCGGGGGTCTACACGCGCATCACCAGGCTCCGGGACTGGATCCGGGACACGATGGACTCCGCCTCCGCCACTTCCGTGCCCCCTTCTCTCCCGTCGACGGTTGCATCCTCCTCAACATGGGACCCCCCCTCCACCACGTCCGGGCGGCCGACGGACACAACCCCCCTGCCCCCCAATGGTAAGGGCAGGAGGGCAAGGGAGGGGCGCCACACCACCCCGGAGTGACCCAGTACCATTCCCGCTCTATCCTCCCGCAGAGTGCGGCCGCCGCCCAGGCTTCTCCAAGCCCCAGAGGGTCGTGGGGGGCACCGCCGCCCTTCACGGGGAGGTCCCGTGGCAGGTGAGCCTGAAGGAGGAGGGGCTGCGGCACTTCTGCGGGGCCGCCGTCATCGCCCCCCGCTGGCTGCTCTCGGCCGCCCACTGCTTCAACCAGTGAGTAGGGGCTCAAGGGGGGGGGTCCGCCTGCCCGTCTCCCCCGAAACCACCCTCAATTTAGACTCCCCTCTGGGCCTAGCCTGGACTCAAGGTGGGGGGTCCATCTACCTCCCCTCTGGGTCTCTCCCTCTGGGCTCAAGCGGGGTGTCCCTGTGCCTTCCCTCTGGGCTCTGGGTGTCCATGTGCCTCCCGTCTGGGTCTCTCCCTCTGGGCTTAAGCGGGGTGTCTGACTACCCTGCCAGGACCAAGCCGGGCCGTGTGACAGCCTTTGCGGGCAGCACGCTTCTCTCCGTGTCCGAGAGCGGCTCCGTCAAGGCGGGCATCCGGCGGGTGCTGCCCCACCCCTCCTTCCGCCCCGGCCGGCCGGACTTCGACGTGGCCCTCGTGGAGCTGCTGCGGCCCCTGCCCTTCGGGGCGAGCGTCCAGCCCGTCTGCCTCCCGCCCGCCGGCCCCAAGTTCCCTCTCGGCAGGAAGTGCTTCGTCTCCGGCTGGGGGAGCCTCCGGGATGGTGACGGTAGGGAGCCCTGCCCCCCGGGATGAAGGACGGGCCTCGTCTGCCCCTCCGGGACCCCAACACGGCCCCCTTCCTCCCGCCCCTTTGCAGCCCCCCGGCCGGAGACCCTGCAACTCGCCTCGGTGCGGATCGTGGAGCAGGCGGCCTGCAGCGCCCTGTACGGCTTCTCCCTCACGGAGCAGATCATCTGCGCCGGGTTCCTGGAGGGGAAGGCGGGGGCTTGCCAGGTGCGGAGCGGGGCCTTTGGGGGGGGGGGGGAGGGACGCTAAATAGATCTTGTCAATCAGAAGTTCGGGTCAGGGTGAGCACCCAACCTTCGTCCCAGCTCCCTGCCCAGCTATCAGATCCGGGTAGATAAATAGGAACTGCTTTAAGTGGAAAATTCCGGCGATCAAAAGAAAGGAGGAAGTCCGTGAACAGGCTCCAGGACGCCGAAGATGAGAAATACCTATATATATACATCTCATTGTTTCCTGTCCTTTCTGTGTGTAACGGCGTTGAATGTTTGCCGTGTCTACGTGTTCCGTGATCGTCCGTGACCCGCCCTCCTCCTCCTCCTCCCTCAGGGCGACTCCGGGGGTCCCTTGGCGTGTGAGGAGGCCCCCGGCGTGTTCTCCCTGGCCGGGCTGGTCAGCTGGGGAGTGGGCTGCACTCCGGCCAAGCGCCCCAGGGTCTACGCCCGCGTCAGCCGCTTCACGGGGTGGATCCTGGAGACCGTGGCCGCCCCCGTGGGACCCTCCTCTCCCCCCAAGAAGGGCCGGACCACCACCGCCGTCGCCGTGGCCCACTCCTCCTTGACCTCCACCTCTGGTCAGAGCTCGACGTGGCCGGACTCCACCAGTACCCGTCTCCGTACGACCGGACTCCCGGAGGTCACCCCGATGCCAGGTGAGAGTCCGTTTCACAGGAGTCCCGTGAAACAATTTGTAGTTTATCACAACCTCGGCGCTAAACCACGGCGCTCTGGACAGCCAGTATCGAAGACCAGGTCGGGGTGAGCTCCTGATCTTTAGCCCAGCTCCGGCCTACCTAGTGGTTCAAAAACAAATGTGTGCAGATAAATAGGAACTGGATTTGAAGTCCGGGTTGGGGTGAGCTCTGGACATTTAGCCCAGTTTCTACCTACATGGCGGTTCAAAAACAAATGTGGGTAGAAAAATAGGAGCCGAATTTGAAGCCTGGGTCGGGGTGAGCTCTGGATCTTTAGCCCAGCTCCTGCCTACCTAGTGGTTCGAAAATAGATGTGGGTAGATAAATAGGAGCCGAATTCAAAGCCTGGGTTGGGGTGAGCTCCTGATCTCTAGCCCGGATTCGAACTGCATGCCAACTGGAAGGTGGGCGGGTCAAGCCTGGATCAGGGTGAGCTCCCACTGTCAGCCCCAGCTCCTGCCTACCTAGCAGTTCGAAAACAGATGTGGGTAGATAAATAGGAACCGAATTCGAAGCCCAGGTTGGGGTGAGCTCCGGACCTTTGGCCCGGGCAGAAGACTGTGCTGACGTGAAGGTGGGTGGTTCAAGCCTGGGTAAGTGGCAAGCTCCCAATGTCAGCCCCAGCTCCTGCCTACCTAGCAGTTTGTAAACAGAACTGAATTTGAAGTTCGGGTCGGGGTGAGCTCCCTATCTTTAGCCTGGGTTCGAACTGCATGCTGACCGGAAGATGGGCGGGTCAAGCCAAGGTTGAGGTGAGCTCCCAATGTCAGCCCCAGCTTCTCACCTAGCGGTTTTGAAAATGATGATGTGAGTAGGTAAATAAGTACTGCTTTGTTTGTGCCCTGCAGAGTGTGGCCGGTCCCCCTCCCGGTGGCTGGGCCGGATCGTGGGGGGCAGCGGGGCCCGGCGGGGGGAGTGGCCGTGGCAGGCGAGCCTCCAGCTGCGTCGCGGGAAGAGGGCGGAGCACAAGTGCGGTGCTGTCCTGGTGGCCCCGCAGTGGCTCCTCTCGGCCGCCCACTGCTTCGACCTGTGAGTCCGTCCGTTGACTGGTCGGTTAATGGGGGGGGTCTCTCTTCAAGTGAGTGACACCTGTCTTTCTGTCCCAGGCACGGCGACCCCTCCTCGTGGCTGGCGGTGCTGGGGACGCCCTTCCTGGAGGAGGCGGACGGAGAGGCGGAGACGCGTGGGGTGTCGCACCTGCTCCGCCACCCCTTCTACAACGGCGTCACGCTGGACTACGACCTGGCCCTGCTGCGCCTGGACCGCCCCCTGCGCCCCTCGCCCGCCGTCCGGCCCGTCTGCCTCCCCGGCCGCGGACCCCCACCGCCCCCCGGGGCCCCCTGCGTCATCACCGGGTGGGGGTCCACCCACGAGGGAGGTACGACGCAACCCAGGAAGGGAGCAGCCAGGCTGTGCAGCTGCAAGGCCATTCAACGCCATTCAACGTTCTCTCTCGGTCTCCAGGGCCGATGTCGCGTCGGCTGCAGCAGGCGAGGGTGGCGGTGGTGGCGGAGGCCGAGTGCCGGCGCTTCTACCCGGTGCAGATCAGCAGCCGCATGCTGTGCGCGGGGTCCCCCCGGTGGGCCGTCGACAGCTGCTCCGTGAGTGACAGGCACCCTCGCCTTCGGGACCCCCGGGACCCCCGTCCGTCCGTCCATCCGTCTGTCCGTCCTCACCCAGTTCTGTCCCCTTTTCAGGGTGACGCGGGGGGCCCGCTGGCCTGCCGGGACCCCTCCTCCTCCTCCTGGGTCCTGGCCGGAGTCACCAGCTGGGGCTACGGGTGCGCCCGGCCCGCCTTCCCCGGGGTCTACGCCAGCGTGGCCCCCGCCCGGGGCTGGATCCGCCAGCACCTCCGCCCCTGAGACCACCCGTCTGGAATAAAGAGAGACCCCTCCTCACCCGGAAGACTCCGCCTCGTCCTTCCCCAGGGTCACCGGACCCACCACCCGACCCCTCTCCACAGATGGCCACCCAACCTGGGCCCAGTCCTCCAACCTCTTCCAGCCAGGTGGGAAGGCGCAATGGGATCCAGATCCGCCAAAGGAGGGGCTTTTATATAATAATAATAATAATAATATAAAATATAATAATAAATATAACAGTAATACAATAATATATCAATAAAAATATTTTTTTTTCGTGTCAGGAGCAACCGGAGTCGCTTCTGGAGTGAGAGAATTGGCCGTCTGCAAGGACGTTGCCCAGGGGACGCCCGGATGTTTTTATGTTTTTTCATCCTTGTGGGAGGCTTCTCTCATGTCCCCACATGGAGCTGGAGCTGAGAGAGGGAGCTCATCCGCACTCTCCCCGGGTTGAATTCGAACCTGGCAGCCTTCAGGTCAGCAACCCAACCTTCAAGTCACGAGGCTTTTATCCCCTAGGCCAATTGTTATACTAAAGTAATAGATATAATTAAAAACATTAAAAATATACTATACTGTAATGATAATACATTACAATGTCAAAATATAATCATAAGCCAATTTAAATATTAATACAGTAATGATATAAAATAACAGTGATATAACTAAACATTAAAAACATAACCACAAAATAATATAAATATAATAATAATAATAAAATTAGAATCATGAAATAATATCAATATTAAAAATAATATAAATATATGATACTGGTTGCTAGGAATTTTGGGTGTTGGAGGGTGAGTGGGTGGGTGGGATGAGGCTGGCCTGTGTGTTTCAATGAGAGACGGCAGTTCTGGTGGGCAAGCGTGGTCTTTATTTCTCACGGGCAGCCATAGCAGCAGCAGCATCCTCATCCTCATCCTCCTCCTCCTCACATGTGCGCTCGCTCCCGCTGGAGCCGTGCGTTGTAGGCGCGCGAGACGGCGTTCCAGGCGTCCATGTAGCGGTCCATGCACATCGCAATGCACTTCTGCACAAAATAGAAGGAGTGAGTGAGTGAGTGGAGAATCCACACTTGAGTAGCCCCTCACGGGAGGGAGGGAGGGAGGGAAGAGCGGGCACTCACCTGCTCTGAGTTGTCGAGGGCGCTCCCGGGCTTCCCGATGCACTTCCGGAAACACTTGTCCGTCATCCTCTGCAGAAATCATCATCATCATCATCATCATAGTAGTCATACACAAAGGCATAATTATGCAATTATTTTATTGTATTATTATTAGTATTATTTATGTATTTGTTATAATAAATTAATATTATATTGTATTGCTGCTTTCTGGCCAGCTTGGTTAGCACTGAATGGCCTTGCAGCTTCAAAGCCTGGCTGCTTCCTGCCTTAGAGGGGGGGATCTCTGTGTTGGGAGGTGTTAGCTGGCCCTGATTGTTTCCTGACTGGAATTCCTGCTTTCTGGCCAGCTTGATTAGCATCGAATGGCCTTGCAGCTTCAAAGCCTGGCTGCTTCCTGCCTTAGAGGGGGGGATCTCTGTGTTGGGAGGTGTTAGCTGGCCCTGATTGTTTCCTGACTGGAATTCCTGCTTTCTGGCCAGCTTGATTAGCATCGAATGGCCTTGCAGCTTCAAAGCCTGGCTGCTTCCTGCCTTAGAGGGGGGGATCTCTGTGTTGGGAGGTGTTAGCTGGCCCTGATTGTTTCCTGACTGGAATTCCTGCTTTCTGGCCAGCTTGATTAGCACTGAATGGCCTTGCAGCTTCAAAGCCTGGCTGCTTCCTGCCTTAGAGGGGGGGATCTCTGTGTTGGGAGGTGTTAGCTGGCCCTGATTGTTTCCTGACTGGAATTCCTGCTTTCTGGCCAGCTTGATTAGCATCGAATGGCCTTGCAGCTCCAAAGCCTGGCTGCTTCCTGCCTTAGAAGGGGGGGATCTCTGTGTTGGGAGGTGTTAGCTGGCCCTGATTGTTTCCTGACTGGAATTCCTGCTTTCTGGCCAGCTTGATTAGCACTGAATGGCCTTGCAGCTTCAAAGCCTGGCTGCTTCCTGCCTTAGAGGGGGGGATCTCTGTGTTGGGAGGTGTTAGCTGGCCCTGATTGTTTCCTGACTGGAATTCCTGCTTTCTGGCCAGCTTGATTAGCATCGAATGGCCTTGCTGCTTCAAAGCTTGGCTGCTTCCTGCCTTAGAGGGCGGGATCTAGTGTTAGCTGGCCCTGATTGTTCCCTGACTGGAATCCCCCGGGCACCTCTGACCTGGAGCAGCTCCTGGGCGTTGGCGACGGCGATCTGGACCTTGACCTGCTCCATCAGCGCCCCGGCGTCCATTCCGCTCCCGCCCGACGCCATCTCGGCCCGCAAGGCTCTCTACAGCGCATGCGCACAGCGAGAGCACGAAAGCCCTTCCTTTTCCGGCCACGCCTCCCTTTCTCAGCATAGAGAAATGGCAGCCGCGCAGGCGCAGAGAAAAGGGCGAGAAAGGGAGGGCTAGGCCCGCTTTTCCCTTCTCGAAATGACAGCCACGCATGCGCAGAGGAAAGGAGGGAGAAAAAGCGGGCGCCATCACCCGGTTGCCATGGCGCCCAGGTGGCTGAGGAGAAAGAGGAGTCTGGGCGCGAGCTAGGCCTCGGCTTGGAAGGCCTGAGGAGGCCGCGCGGGCATCTGCCGGGAGGGGTCGGGCCGTGTCCTCGCTTTGACGAAGAGGAGGAGGAGGAGATGGGCGTCCGAGAGACAGGTGAGCTTCCGTTGCCCTCCATTCATTCTCCTGCGCCCTTCCTTTCTATCCCTCCAGGCCTTGATAGTGCTAAATAATAATAATAATAATATGCTAATGTTATTGTATTGATAATAATAACATATGCTAATATTATATGGATAACATAATTTGCTATTATGTTGATAACATAATATGCTAAGATTATAACATTATTAATACAATAATATGCTTATATTATATTATAATAATATGCTTACATTATTAAATTATAATAATAGAATATTCTAGTTATATTGATAATAATATATTCTAGTTATTATATTGATAATATACCACTGTTATTATATTGATAATATAATATGCTAATATTATTAAATTGATTATATGCTAATATATTGATAACATAATATGCTAATATTATATTATTAATAATATAATAACATGTTTATATCATTAAATTATAACAATATAATAATATGTTTATATTATTAAATTATAGTAATATAATATTATGCTAATATTATATTGATAATAATATATTCTAGTTATTATATTGATAATATAATATACTAATGTTATTATATTGATAATATAATACACTAATGTTACTAAATTGATAATATAATATGCTATTATTATATTGATAATAATATGCTAATGTTATATTAATAATATAATATGTGTATATTCTTATATTATAATGCTAATATTATATTGATAATAATATACTATGATAATATAATTCTATTGATAATAATAATATAATATGCTGGTATTATATTGACAATAATAATATTATAATATGCTATTATATAATAATAATGTATGCTGTGTCATATTGTGTCTTTGTGCCAATAATAATAATAGGGTTGTTGTGCATTTATTATAATATGCTAATATTATATAATAATAATAATAATAATAATATGCTGTGTCATATTGTGTCTTTGTGCCAATAATAATAAGGTTGTTGTGCATTTATTATAATATGCTATTATTATTATAATATACTAATAATATAATATGCTGTGTCATATTGTGTCTTTGTGTCAATAATAATAATGATAATAATAGAGTTGTGCATTTATTATAATATGCTAATATTAAATAATAATAATAATAATAATAATAATAATAATAATAATATACAGTAGAGTCTCACTTATCCAAGTCCCGCTTATCCAAGCCTCTGGATAATCCAAGCCATTTTTGTAGTCAATGTTTTCAATACATCATGATATTTTGGTGCTAAATTCATAAATACAGTAATTACAACATAACATTACTGCGTATTGAACTACTTTTTCTGTCAAATTTGTTATATAACATGATGTTTTGGTGCTTAATTTGTAAAATCATAACCTAATTTTATTTTTAATAGGCTTTTCCTTAATCCCTCCTTATTATCCAAGATATTTGCTTATCCAAGCTTCTGCCGGCCCGTTTAGCTTGGATAAGTGAGACTCTACTGTAATATGCTTTGTCATATTGTGTCTTTGTGTCAATAATAATAATAATAATAATAGGGTTGCTGTGAGTGTTCAAGACTGCCTGGCCCTATTCCAGTAGCATTCTCTCCTGATGTTTCGCCTGCATCTATGTGCAGCAGGTTGAAAAAAAGGAAGGTTTATATCCCTGTGGAATAATGTGGGAATGTTGTCATTAGTCACCTTGATCAGCACTGAGTAGCCTTGCAAACTTCATGTCTCGGCCTGGGGGAATCCTTTGTGGAGAGGCGTTATCTGGCCCTGATTGTTTCCTGCCTGGAATGCCCATTTTCCAGAGTGTTGTTCTTTATTTACTGTCCTGATTTTGGTGGATTTCAGCGGCTTCCCTGTGTCGCCTGACATGGTGGTTGTGAGAGTGGTCCAGTGTTTCTGTGTCCTCCAATCATATGCTTTGCTTGTTGTTTGTTTGTTTGTTTGTTTGTGTGTTTGTGGTGCGGCTGGGCACCTTCCTTCTTGCCAATCTGGGTCTTCTTGTGTACATTTTCCCCCTTCCTTGTGTTTCCTGAGAGAGAGAGAGAGAGAGAGAGAGAGAGAGAGCCATCTGCCTGCCTGCCTGCCTTCGGAGGAGGAGGAGGGAGATATAAATAAACAGAAACAGCCGTCAACAAGGAGGAGGCGGAGGAAGGAAAGGGAAGCCTGCGGTCACACGTGGAGAGCCAGCCAGCCAGGCAGGCACTCATTGATTTGCATGGCAGGATGAGGCCTGTCAGGTCCCATCATCCCCAGGAAAAGGGCAGCTCATAGATGCTAATGGGAGCCCAAGGGAGGTAGGCAGGCAGGCAGACCTATTAAAGGCTAATAATATTAATAATAATAATAATAATAATAATAATTAATAATGGGAGCCAAAAGGCGGCAGGCACGCAGACCTATAAAAGGCCTATTATTATTATTGTTGTTGTTGTTGTTGTTGTTATTTTATTATGACACAGCAAACAAGATAGACATGCTGGATTTCGTATCACAAAATCCCAAGTCGAACACTTCCCAAGTGTCTAGGACTGTGTGATGTATTATTATTATTATTATTATGACACAGCAAACAAGATAGACATGCTGGATTTCGTATCACAAAATCCCAAGTCGAACACTTCCCAAGTGTCTAGGACTGTGTGATGTATTATTATTATTATTATTATGACACAGCAAACAAGATAGACATGCTGGATTTCGTATCACAAAATCCCAAATCGAACACTTCCCAAGTGTCTAGGACTGTGTGATTATTATTATTATTATTATTATTATTATTATTATTATTATTATTATTATGATGATGACACAGCAAACAAGATAGACATGCTGGATTTCATATCACAAAATCACAAGTCGAACACTTCCCAAGTGTCTAGGACTCTGTGATGCATTATTATTATTATTATTATTATTATTATTATTATTTTATTATGACACAGCAAACAAGATAAGACATGCTGGATTTCATATCACAAAACCACAAGTCGAACACTTCCCAAGTGTCTAGGACTGTGTGATGTATTTTCGGATGATGCGTGCAGGTCCCAGTCGGGTGGCCTTTTGCAGTTGGCAGATCGTGATTTTGTCAATGTCTATGGTTTCCAAATGCCGGCTGAGATCTTTTGGCACATTATTATTATTATTATTATTATTATTATTATTATTATTATTATTATTATTATTTATGTGAAGGAGCCTTCGGTGGCCTAGGGGATAAAAGCCTCGTGACTTGAAGGTTGGGTTGCTGACCTGAAGGCTGCCAGGTTCGAATCCCACCCGGGGAGAGTGCGGATGAGCTCCCTCTATCAGCTCCAGCTCCATGCGGGACATGAGAGAAGCCTCCCACAAGGATGATAAAACATAAAAACATCCGGGCAATGTCCCCTGGGCAACGTCCTTGCAGACGGCCAATTCTCTCACTCCAGAAGCGACTCCGGTTGCTCCTGACACACAAAAAAAAATTTATGTGAATCCGCTTAGAGTCTTCTTCGGGAGAGATAAAGCAGGATATAAATTAAAAATAATACATTAATAATAATAATAATAATAATAATAATAATAATAATATATCCATCCTTTTGCTCCTCCATGGACTCAGACGGATCCTAATCCTGCCCGATCCTCCCTCCAGGCATTTTTCTCCCTCTCCGTCTCCTGGCTTTGCCGCCTGGCTGCGCACAGATGTGCCTCCAGCTGTTCCCCGCCTCTGCGCTTCCTCCCGCCCGCTTGCCTGCTTCTTCCCGATTAGCATTATCCTCCTGGAGCCATTCATGCGCTTCTGCGCTCCTGCCTGCCTGCCTGCGCCAGCCATTCACGTTCCTATGAAGCCCCAGCAGTGTGATAAATCCCTTGCTGGACCTCTGGACATCAGCCACGTTCACAACTGGGCATGGCAGGACGTCTCTCCCTCACTCAGGTTGGACCTCGGCTTAAGCAGGGCCTTTCTCCCTCCCTCGGGCTGAGCCTTCTCCTTAAGCAGGACTTTCTCCCTCCCTCGGGCTGAGCCTTTCACATCAGCAAGGCCTTTCTCTCTCCCTTGGGCTGAGCCTTCCACATGAGCAGTACTTTTTCCCTCCCTCAGGTTGGGCTTTATTAAGCAGGACCTTTCTCCGTCCCTCGGGCTGAGCCTTCCACATTTGCAAGGCCTTTCTCTCTCCCTTGGGCTGAGCCTTCCACATTCGCAAGGCCTTTCTCCCTCCTTCAGGCTGAGCCTTCCACATCAGCAAGGCCTTTCTCCCACCTTCGGGCTGAGCCTTCCACATTTGCAAGGCCTTTCTCTCTCCCTTGGGCTGAGCCTTCGACATTCGCAAGGCTTTTCTCCCTCCTTCGGGCTGAGCCTTCCACATTCGCAAGGCCTTTCTCCCTCCTTCGGGCTGAGCCTTCCACATTCGCAAGGCCTTTCTCCCTCCTTCGGGCTGAGCCTTCCACATCAGCAAGGCCTTTCTCTCTCCCTTGGGCTGAGCCTTCGACATTCGCAAGGCCTTTCTCCCTCCTTCGGGCTGAGCCTTCCACATTCGCAAGGCCTTTCTCCCTCCTTCGGGCTGAGCCTTCCACATTCGCAAGGCCTTTCTCCCTCCTTCGGGCTGAGCCTTCCACATTTGCAAGGCCTTTCTCTCTCCCTTGGGCTGAGCCTTCGACATTCGCAAGGCCTTTCTCCCTCCTTCGGGCTGAGCCTTCCACATTCGCAAGGCCTTTCTCCCTCCTTCGGGCTGAGCCTTCCACATTCGCAAGGCCTTTCTCCCTCCTTCGGGCTGAGCCTTCCACATCAGCAAGGCCTTTCTCTCTCCCTTGGGCTGAGCCTTCGACATTCGCAAGGCCTTTCTCCCTCCTTCGGGCTGAGCCTTCCACATTCGCAAGGCCTTTCTCCCTCCTTCGGGCTGAGCCTTCCACATTCGCAAGGCCTTTCTCCCTCCTTCGGGCTGAGCCTTCCACATCAGCAAGGCCTTTCTCTCTCCCTTGGGCTGAGCCTTCGACATTCGCAAGGCCTTTCTCCCTCCTTCGGGCTGAGCCTTCCACATTCGCAAGGCCTTTCTCCCTCCTTCGGGCTGAGCCTTCGACATTCGCAAGGCCTTTCTCCCTCCTTCGGGCTGAGCCTTCCACATTCGCAAGGCCTTTCTCCCTCCTTCGGGCTGAGCCTTCCACATTCGCAAGGCCTTTCTCCCTCCTTCGGGCTGAGCCTTCCACATCAGCAAGGCCTTTCTCTCTCCCTTGGGCTGAGCCTTCCACATTCGCAAGGCCTTTCTCCCACCTTCGGGCTGAGCCTTCCACATTTGCAAGGCCTTTCTCTCTCCCTTGGGCTGAGCCTTCGACATTCGCAAGGCCTTTCTCCCTCCTTCGGGCTGAGCCTTCGACATTCGCAAGGCCTTTCTCCCTCCTTCGGGCTGAGCCTTCCACATTCGCAAGGCCTTTCTCCCTCCTTCGGGCTGAGCCTTCCACATCAGCAAGGCCTTTCTCTCTCCCTTGGGCTGAGCCTTCGACATTCGCAAGGCCTTTCTCCCTCCTTCGGGCTGAGCCTTCCACATTCGCAAGGCCTTTCTCCCTCCTTCGGGCTGAGCCTTCCACATCAGCAAGGCCTTTCTCTCTCCCTTGGGCTGAGCCTTCCACATTCGCAAGGCCTTTCTCCCACCTTCGGGCTGAGCCTTCCACATTTGCAAGGCCTTTCTCTCTCCCTTGGGCTGAGCCTTCGACATTCGCAAGGCCTTTCTCCCTCCTTCGGGCTGAGCCTTCCACATTCGCAAGGCCTTTCTCCCTCCTTCGGGCTGAGCCTTCGACATTCGCAAGGCCTTTCTCCCTCCTTCGGGCTGAGCCTTCCACATTCGCAAGGCCTTTCTCCCTCCTTCGGGCTGAGCCTTCCACATTTGCAAGGCCTTTCTCTCTCCCTTGGGCTGAGCCTTCGACATTCGCAAGGCCTTTCTCCCTCCTTCGGGCTGAGCCTTCCACATTTGCAAGGCCTTTCTCTCTCCCTTGGGCTGAGCCTTTGACATTCGCAAGGCCTTTCTCCCTCCTTCGGGCTGAGCCTTCCACATTCGCAAGGCCTTTCTCCCTCCCTTGGGCTGAGCCTTCGACATTCGCAAGGCCTTTCTCCCTCCTTCGGGCTGAGCCTTCCACATTCGCAAGGCCTTTCTCTCTCCCTTGGGCTGAGCCTTTGACATTCGCAGGACCTTTCTCTCTCCCTTGGGCTGAGCCTTCGACATTCGCAAGGCCTTTCTCCCTCCTTCGGGCTGAGCCTTCCACATTCGCAAGGCCTTTCTCTCTCCCTTGGGCTGAGCCTTCCACATTCGCAAGGCCTTTCTCTCTCCCTTGGGCTGAGCCTTCGACATTCGCAAGGCCTTTCACCCTCCTTCGGGCTGAGCCTTCCACATCAGCAAGGCCTTTCTCCCACCTTCGGGCTGAGCCTTCCACATTCGCAAGGCCTTTCTCCCACCTTCGGGCTGAGCCTTCCACATTTGCAAGGCCTTTCTCTCTCCCTTGGGCTGAGCCTTCGACATTCGCAAGGCCTTTCTCCCTCCTTCGGGCTGAGCCTTCGACATTCGCAAGGCCTTTCTCCCTCCTTCGGGCTGAGCCTTCCACATTCGCAAGGCCTTTCTCCCTCCTTCGGGCTGAGCCTTCCACATCAGCAAGGCCTTTCTCTCTCCCTTGGGCTGAGCCTTCGACATTCGCAAGGCCTTTCTCCCTCCTTCGGGCTGAGCCTTCCACATTTGCAAGGCCTTTCTCTCTCCCTTGGGCTGAGCCTTTGACATTCGCAAGGCCTTTCTCCCTCCTTCGGGCTGAGCCTTCCACATTCGCAAGGCCTTTCTCCCTCCCTTGGGCTGAGCCTTCGACATTCGCAAGGCCTTTCTCCCTCCTTCAGGCTGAGCCTTCCACATTCGCAAGGCCTTTCTCCCTCCTTCGGGCTGAGCCTTCCACATCAGCAAGGCCTTTCTCTCTCCCTTGGGCTGAGCCTTCGACATTCGCAAGGCCTTTCTCCCTCCTTCGGGCTGAGCCTTCCACATTCGCAAGGCCTTTCTCTCTCCCTTGGGCTGAGCCTTTGACATTCGCAGGACCTTTCTCCCTACCTTGGGCTGAGCCTTCGACATTCGCAAGGCCTTTCACCCTCCTTCGGGCTGAGCCTTCCACATCAGCAAGGCCTTTCTCCCACCTTCGGGCTGAGCCTTCCACATCAGCAAGGCTTTTCTCCCTCCTTTGGGCTGAGCCTTCCACATTTGCAGGGCCTTTCTCCCTCCTTCAGGCTGAGCCTTCCACATCAGCAAGGCCTTTCTCCCTCCCTCGGGCTGAGCCTTCCACATTCGCAGGGTCCACAAGAGAGTCACCAGGGGCCCCCAAAGGCCATCCATCCCAACCTGCTCCTTCCTGAGAAGCTCCATCACTGGTTTATTTGCTTCAGAAGGAAGGAAATAGTCATAGCTGAGGCCACAGGTGTGCTCTTCCTTGGTGTTGTTGTTGTTGGTTTGTTTGTCTGAGGAAGGTTGCAGTGTGCAAGGGTGCCTCTGGGCCCATGCAGAGTGCCCTCCCCCAGTCTCTCCTCTCTTCTCTTCTTTTCAATCCTGCGAATGGATCCAGAGCAGGAGGTCCCCCGGGACGTTGCCTTCATTAACGAAGGAAATAGGCCTGCCGGTCCCATAGGAACGGACTCAGCAAAACCTATTTAGGAGGGAAAGGAAGGAGGGAAGGAAGGAAGGTCATCGAGGCCGGGAAAGAAGGAAGGGAGGAAGAAGGAAAGAAATAAATTAATAATTTATAAATATATAATATATTGTATATACATACAATATTGATAATAATATAATGTAATACAATATTATACTACTAATAATACAATATAATAATATTAATTATATATTATACTAGCTGTGCCTGGCCACGCGTTGCTGTGGCAAAGTGGTGGTGGTATTGGTTAAAAATTGTTGTGTAATTTTTATTTGACGTTATTTGCATTTTTTAATCAATTTTATTGTAAGTTATATTTTTATTTATTATATTTTATTATTTTCTTGTATTATTTTTAGTTATTTTCTGTTATTATAGTATTTTATTGTATTAATTTTTTAGTGTTTTTTATTAAATTTTTTTGGGTTGCTAGGAGACCAAGTGGGCGGAGCTTAGCCTTCTAACTGGCAGCCATTGGATAAAAGCAATTATTCCTCTCTCTCTAATTAAGACTTTATTTTTCTTTTCTTTTGTTGTATCAACCTAGAGGTGTGGATGATGGGTTGTGTTGTCAAATTTCGAGGTTGGGGGGCCTGTAGTTTTGTTGTTTTGTGGGTCGCCGCGATGCCATCACTCTTTTATATATATAGATATTAAATGTAATATTACTTAATAATCTATATATATAAAAGGGTAATGAAATTTGGGCCTGGAAATAAACAACAAAACTAAATGCCCCAGAACCACGAAACTTGACAACAGAACCCAATGGCCTTGCCACTAGGTTCCTACCATGAAACTGAAGGAAAGCCTCTCCAAAATGGATAATAATAATAATAATAATAGTATAATGATGATGGTAACACTGTGCAACACGGCACTTCCTCCTGGGCAATCCATGTCCGTGATAATCCTATCACGATGAGGGTGACGATGAGGATCCTGATGCTGATCAGGGCAGCGGGGCCGCTTCCCGTCTGCCGGCCTTGGCACACGTCCCTCCCCGGGATGCAGAAGGCACAGCTCCCTCCTCCCTCCCTCCCTCCCTCCCTTATTCCTTCCTTCTTTCCATCCATCCATGTATCCTTCTTTCCTTCCTTCCTTCCTACCTACCATCCTTCTTTCTTTCCTTCCTTCTTTCTTTCTTTCCATCCTTCCTTCTTTCATTCCTTACTTCCTTCTTTCCATCTTTCTTTCCATCTTTCTTTCTTTCTTTCCTTCCCTTCCTTCTTTCATTCCTTACTTCCTTCTTTCCATCCTTCCTTCCTTCTTTCCTTTCTTTCTTTCCATCCTTCTTTCTTTCCTTCCTTCCTTTCTTCTTTCTTTCAGTCCATCCTTCCTTTAGTCCTTTCTTTCTTTCTGTCTTTCTTTCTTTCCATCCTTCCTTCCTTCTTTCCTTTCTTTCTTTCCATCCTTTTTTCTTTCCTTCCTTCCTTCTTTCAGTCCTTCTTTCTTTCTTTCTTTCTTTCTTTCTTTCTTTCTTTCTTTCCATCCTTTCTTCCTTCCTTCTTTCCATCCATCCATGTATCCATCCTTCCTTCCTTCTTTCCTTCCTTCTTTCTTTCCATCCTTCCTTCTATCCATCCATCCATCCATCCATCCTTCCTTTAGTCCTTCTTTCCTTCTTTCTTTCCATCCTTCCTTCTATCCATCCATCCATCCTTCCTTTAGTCCTTCCTTCCTTCTTCTTTCCATCCATCTTTCCTTCATTCCTCCCTCCCTTATTCCTTCCTTCTTTCCATCTATGTATCTTTCTTTCCTTCTTTCTTTCCTTCCTTCCACCCATCCATCCTTCCTTTAGTCCTTCCTTCTTTCCTTCCCTCCCTGTCCATAGAGAGAGGGGCCGTGTGGCCATCTGCTGGGAGGGGTCGCGTGGTGATCTTTTCCGTCCTGTCAAGGAGGGGGGGCCGGGGCTGATGCCTGCTCTTGTCTCCCTTCCTTCTAACAGGTGGTGCCCTCCGCCCCTGCCTGGCCTTCCCTCCTCTTCCATCCTTGTTGTTGTTGTTGTTGTTGTTGTTGTTGTTGTTGTCATGACCCCCTAAAGAAGGAAGGAAGGAAGGAAGGCAGCCCCCTCCCTCCCTCCCTCCCTCCCTCCCTCTGCCCTGGAAAGGCTGCCTCTGCCTCCCCCGCCCCCCCTCCCTACCCTCCCTCCTTGGGCGGCTGCGGCTGCCAATTGTCATCTGGCTCCGCCACTCATTCTCGCAAAGAGGGCAACCGGGAGGAGGAGGAGGAGGAGGAGGAGGATGCCAGGCTGAGAGCAGCGGCAGGCGGTGGTGGTGGTGCTGCTCCTGCGTCGGAAGGAAGGAAGGAAGGAAGGAAGGAAGGAAGGCAGATGCAACCCTTGAACCGAGGAAGGAGAGAAGGAGGAAGAGGAGGATGAGGAACAGGGCCCCCGAGGAACAGGTGAGCCCTCCCCTCCCTCATCTCTCCCCTTCTCTCTTCCTCTCTCCTTCTTTCCCTCCATCCTTTCCTTCCTTCCTTCTTTCCCTTCTCCTCCCGCTCTCCTCCTGCTCCTTCCTTCCCGCCCTCATTTCCTCTCCTTCCTTCCTCTCCTTCCTTCCTTCCCTTCTTTCCTCTTTTTCTCTCCTTCCTTCCCTCCTCTGTTTTCTTCCTTCCCTCATTTCATCCATACTTCCTTCCTTTTCTTCTTTCCTTCCCTCTCTCCTTCCCTTCCCTTCCTTTCCTTTCCTTTCCCTTCCTTCCCATCCCTCCTTCATATCCTTCCTTTCCTTTTCCCCTCTCATTTCCTCTCCTTTCCTTTCCTTCTTCCCTTTCATTTCCTCCCTTCCTCCATGCTCCCTTCACTCCTTCCTTCCTTCCTTCCTTCCTTCCTTCCTTCCTTCCTTCCTTCCCGGCTGCTGCGGCCGATGCTTCCGAGGAATGTGGGGCCGCAAAGTGGGCTCTGTTTGGGGGTGGGCTGCGCTCCGTGGGACCCTGGGAGGCATGCATTCATGTCGGGGGAGGGATGGGGCAGGCTAGATGCCCTCGAGGGGACCCCAGGCCCAAAGCGTGACTCCCAGGGAAAAGAGGCAGGACAGCCGTGCGAGAAATGTTCCCAACAATCAGCTAAATACGGTTCTGATCCTGTCCCAGGGGTGTCATCAGGCAGAGAGACAGAGAGAGAGAACGAGAACAAGAGAGAGAGAGAGAACGAGATATATATATAGAGAGAGAACGAGAGAGAGAGCAAGAACAAGAGAGAGAGAGAGAGCGAGAGAGAACGAGATATATATATATAAAGAGAGAACGAGAGAGAGAACAAGAGATAGATAGAGAGAGAGAACGAGAGATAGAGAGAACAAGATATATATACAGAGAGAGAACAAGAGAGAACAAGAAAAAGAGATAGAGAGAGAGAACGATATATATATATATAGAGAGAGAGAGAGAGAGAGAGCAAGAACAAGAGAGAGAGAGAACGAGATATATATATAATGAGAGAGAGAGAGAGAACAAGAGATAGATAGAGAGAGAGAACAAGATATATAGAGAGAGAGAACGAGAGAGAACAAGAGAGAGAGAGAGAGAACGAGATATATATATATAGAGAGAGAGAGAATGAGAGATAGGGATAGAGAGAGAGAGAACGAGAGAACGAGCCTTGCTCTCGCTTCCTTCCAGCCTCACTCCTTCCCACCTTTCCCCCCTCCCTCCCTCCCTCCCTCCCTCCCGAATGCAAATCATAGGAGATTATTGTGTAATGAGAGCGGGGAAGAGAGAGAGAAGGGGAACAAAAGGAAAACGAGGGAGGGAGGTATTTTTAGCTCCCAAAGCAGAGGCATTATTAGCGTTGTTGTGGTGGTGGTGGTTGTTGTTATCGCAAGGGCAGCCAGGGAGCAGCGGGGCGTCTGGGACGCTTAATCCCTAATTTGCAAAGAATGCCTTCGTCAAATGCAGGGTGACAGGCCCTAAAAGGAAGGGGCGGGAAGCAGGGCCTTTCTCCCTCCCTCGGGCTGAGCCTTCAACATGAGCATGGCTTTTCTCCCTTGGGCTGAGCCTTCTTAAGCAGGACTTTCTCCCTCCCTCAGGCTGAGCCTTCCACATTCGCAGGGCTTTTCTCCCTTGGGCTGAGCCTTCCACATTCGCAGGGCCTTTCTCTCTCCCTTGGGCTGAGCCTTCTTAAGCAGGGCCTTTCTCCCTTGGGCTGAGCCTTCAACATGAGCATGGCTTTTCTCCCTTGGGCTGAGCCTTCCACATTCGCAGGGCCTTTCTCTCTCCCTTGGGCTGTGCCTTCAACATGAGCATGGCTTTTCTCGGGCTGAGCCTTCTTAAGAAGTGCCTTTCTCCCTCCCTTGGGCTGAGCCTTCAACATGAGCATGGCTTTTCTCCCTTGGGCTGAGCCTTCCACATTCGCAGGGCCTTTCTCCCTCGGGCTGAGCCTTCCACATTCGCAGGGCCTTTCTCTCTCCCTTGGGCTGAGCCTTCAACATGAGCATGGCTTTTCTCGGGCTGAGCCTTCTTAAGCAGGGCCTTTCTCTCTCCCTTGGGCTGAGCCTTCCACATGAGCATGGCTTTTCTCCTTCAGGCTGAGCCTTCCCCTTAAGCAGGACTTTCTCCATCCCTCGGGCTGATGCCCCCGTTTTCTTCTGTCTCCTTCCCTCCCTTGCAGGAGCGTGGGGAGATGCTGCCACTGCTGCCCTGCTGCCCGTAGGACCCCGTGCCCCGCCATGAGGCCATGTGCCTGCCCCCCGCTGCTCCGCCGCCACCGCTACCTTCCGGCGGGCCGCGTCCTGCTGCTGGCGCTGCCCTGGGCCCTGCTGAGCGCGGCCCCGCTCTCGGCCTGCCCGGCCCGCTGCGAGTGCGTCCCGCAGGTGCGCTCGGTGCTGTGCCAGCGCCGCCGCCTGACCGCGCTCCCGGAGGGCATCCCGACCGAGACGCGGGTGCTGGAGCTGAGCCGCAACCGCCTGCGCTGCCTGACGGCCGGGGAGCTGTCGGCCTTCCCGCTGCTGGAGGAGCTGGACCTGAGCGAGAACGCGCTGGCCGGGCTGGAGCCGGGGGCCTTCGGGGGGCTGCCCCAGCTGCGGGCCCTGCGCCTGCGCGGCAACCAGCTCCGCCTGCTGCCCGCGGGGCTCTTTGCGGGGCTGGCCAACCTCACGCTGCTGGACCTGAGCGAGAACCGGCTGGTGGTGCTGCTGGACGACACCTTCCTGGGCCTGCGCCGGCTGCAGGCCCTGGGCCTGGGCGACAACGACCTGGTCTACATCTCCCGCCGGGCCTTCGCCGGCCTGGCCGCCCTCCGGGAGCTGACCCTGGAGCGCTGCAACCTGACGGCGCTCTCGGCCGAGTCGCTCGCCCGGCTGCCGGCCCTGGAGGCCCTGCGCCTGCGCCACCTGGCCGTGCCCGCCCTGGACGAGGACAACTTCCGGCGGCTGCCGGCCCTGCGGACGCTGGAGATCGACGACTGGCCCTTCCTGGAGGAGGTCCCGCCGGGGGGCTTCCGGGGCCTGAACCTGACCTGGCTCTCGGTCACCAACGCCAACCTGTCCGCCGTGCCCTCCCCGGCGCTGCGCCCGCTGGCCCACCTGGCCTGCCTCAACCTCTCCTTCAACCCCATCCGCACCATCCCCGGCGGGGCCTTCCGGGACCTGCCGCGGCTGCGGGAGCTGCACCTGGCGGGGGCCCTGCTGGCGAGCGTGGAGCCCCGGGCGCTCTTCGGCCTGCGCCAGATCCGCCTGCTCAACCTCTCCGCCAACTTCCTGCCCACGCTGGAGGAGGCCGCCTTCCACTCGGTCAACAGCCTGGAGACGCTGCGCCTGGACCGCAACCCGCTGGTCTGCGACTGCCGCCTGCTGTGGGTGCTGCAGCGCCGCAAGACGCTCGACTTTGACGGGCAGCTGCCCACCTGCTCCTCGCCGCCGGGGATCCCGGGGGACGCGCTGCGAGCGCTCCCGGACGCCGTGCTCTTCGAGTTCTTCACCTGCCAGCGGCCGCGCATCCGGGAGCGGCGCCTGCAGCGGGTGACGGCGCTCGAGGGGCAGCCGGTGTCCTTCCTGTGCCGCGCCGAGGGGCAGCCGCCGCCCGAGGTGCGCTGGGTCTCCCCGCAGCACCGCCTCATCCCGGCGCGTGGCGGTGCCGGAGCCCGTGTCTCGGTGCTGCCCGGCGGCACGCTGGAGATCCGCCACGCGCAGCCCCAGGACAGCGGCACCTACATCTGCGTGGCCAGCAACGCCGGCGGGAACGACACCTACTTCGCCTCGCTGGCGGTCAAGGGCGCCGAGGGCAACCGCTCCGCCCTGCTGGCCGCCGGGCTGGACGGCGCAGACTTCAACGAGAGCAGCGCCGGCGGCGGGAACGGGACGCAGGTGGTGCTGAAGTTCACGCTGGACCTGAAGACCATCCTGGTCTCCACCGCCATGGGCTGCATCATGTTCCTGGGCGTGGTGCTCTTCTGCTTCCTGCTGCTCTTCGTCTGGAGCCGCGGGCGCGGGCAGCACAAGAACCACTTCTCCGTGGAGTACTCCTTCCGCAAGGCCGACGGGCCCTCCTCCGCCGCCGGGCAGGGGGGCGCACGCAAGTTCAACATGAAGATGATCTGACCTAAGGGGGGGGGTCCATGGGGGGGGGACGGCACGCCGGCTGCGAGGTGAAACCACCCTAAAATATAGCAGGGCAGCCAAAAACAACAGGATACTAAGCGTTGGGCATTCAGCTCACAGCAAGCAGAGTGTGAAGCGCCGTGTGGCTGAAAAGAATTCAGAGATTAGGAGGCAAAGATGTAGAGATCTATCTTAAAAATGGAACAAGGGTTAGGGCCCCCTAGCATCTAAAAACAAAGAGGATACTAAAAGTTGGGCATTCAGCTCACAGAAAGCAGAGCGTGAAGCGCCGTGTGGCTGAAAAGAATTCAGAGATCTATCTTAGGGCCCACACGCACCCTGGCTGCTAGGTGAAACCACCCTAAGATATAGCAGGGCATCCAAAAAGAACAGGATACTAAGCGTTGGGCATTCAGCTCACAGCAAGCAGAGCGAGAAGTGCCGTGTGGCTGAAAAGAATTCAGAGCTTGAGATCCAGAGTCCAGTTTTAAAAACAGAACGAGGGTTAGGGCCCATACATACGCCAGCTGTTTGGGAAAACTACCCTACGATATAGCAGAGCATCCAAATCGAGCATTCAGCTCACAGCAAGCAGAGCGTGAAGTGCCGTGTGGCTGAAAAGAATTTAGAGATTAGGAGGCAAAAATGCAGAGATCTATCTTAGGGCCCACACACACACCCCGGCTGCTAGGTGAAACCACCCTAGCATCTAAAAACAAAGAGGATACTAAAAGTTGGACATTCAGCTCACAGAAAGCAGAGCGTGAAGTGCCGTGTGGCTGAAAAGAATTCAGAGCTTGAGATCCAGAGTCCAATTTTAAAAACAGAATGAGAGTTAGGGCCCACACATGTGCCGGCTGTTAGGGAAAACTACCCTAAAATATAACAGAGCATCCAAAAATAAACAGGATACCGAAAGTTGAGCATTCAGCTTACATCAAGCAGAGCATGAAATGCCATGTGTCTGTAAAGAATTCAGATCTTGAGATCCAGAGTCCAATCTTAAAAATGGAACGAGGGTTAGGGTTCACACACACACAACTACCCTACAATATAGCAGAGCATCCAAAAACAAAACAGGATACTATTGTTGGGCATTCAGCTCACAGCAAGTAGAGCGTGAAGTGCCATGTGGCTGTCAAGAATTTTAGAGCTTGAGAACCAGAGTCCTATCTTAAAAAGGGAACGAAGGTCAGGGCCCACAGACACACAACTATCCTACAATATAGCAGAGCATCCAAAAACAAACAGGATACTATTGTTGGGCATTCAGCTCACAGCAAGTAGAGCGTGAAGTGCCATGTGGCTGTCAAGAATTTTAGAGCTTGAGAACCAATCTTAAAAATGGAACGAGGGTCAGGGCCCACAGAGACAAACTATGCTACAAAATAGCAGAGCATCCAAAATAAACAGGATACCGAAAGTTGAGCATTCCGCTCACAGCAAGCGGAGCGTGAAGTGCCGTGTGGCTGCAAATAATTCAGATCTTAAAATCCAGAGTCCAATCTTAAAAACGGAACAAGGGTTAGGTCCCACACACTCACAACTATCCTACAATATAGCAGAGCATCCAAAAACAAACAGGATACTACTGTTGGTCATTCAGCTCACAGCAAGCAGAGCATGAAGTGCCGTGTGGCTGCAAATAATTCAGAGCTTAAAATCCAGAGTCCAATCTTAAAAACGGAATGAGGGTTAGGCCCACACATACACATACCCTACAGTCTAGCAGAGCATCCCCCCAAAAAAGAAGAATACTATTGTTGGGCATTCAGCTCACAGCAAGCAGTGGCTGCAAGGAATTCAGAGTTTAGGAGAATGTAGTACTCGTTCTACACAAACTGTTCCTTGTTGAGGACTTGAGACTTGGGCGGCATGGGGTCGAACACCCAACGCCGGGCCCCCGGGACCCCCGTGGCGGGCCTTTGCACGCTCCCTCCGTGCCCGACGACGACCCCTGTCGCCCTCCCTCCTCCCCGGTATTTCGGATCCACTATGCAATGCGGGGAAGGGGGTCCGTCTTTGTAAGACCCTTCTGTTTTTAGACCCTTTTTGTAGCCGCGGGGGGGGGGGGTGTCTTTCCCATTGTGCCCCCTTTTTTCCCATTTGTTGCATCCGTTTCCCCCCCTGAGACCCCGTTCTCTGTGTGGGATGAGGAGGAGGAGCGCATTGTGTACGTTCCGGCGCATGGGGATCCTCCTCGTCACAGAGCCCGCCCCCTATTTTGTATGTTCTGGCGCATGAACAATACACGGACACGTCTCCATCCCGCGTGTTTCCGTCTCCTGTGTGGCCTTTCTTGGGATCTAGGGAGAGAAATATATATATATATATGTGTGTGTGTATGTGTGTGTATAGGATCCTCTTCTTCCCTCTTCTCCTAATATTATATTATTTTTAAAATATTTTATTAATATTTTGTTATTACTAAGCGTATTTTATTAAATCATTATCAAATAATGATTATTTTAAATATTGTATTATATTATTGTTGTAATATTATGTTATTATATATTAACTATATTATAATCTTATTATTTTATTAATATTTTGTTTTTACTAAGCATATTTTATTAAATTAATATATATATACTATTTTAAATATTGCTATATTATTGCTGCAATATTATTATATTTTAACAATATATTATAATCTTATTATTTTATTAATATTTTGTTTTTACTAAGCATATTTTATTAAATTAATATATATATACTATTTTAAATATTGCTATATTATTGCTGCAATATTATTATATTTTAACAATATATTATATTCTTATTATTTTATTAATATTTTGTTATTACTAATCATATTTTATTAAATTATTATCATATATATATACTATTTTAAATATTGCTATATTATTGCTGCAATATTATTATATTTTAACAATATATTATAATCTTATTATTTTATTAATATTTTGTTATTACTAAGCATATTTTATATTATTATCATATATATATATATTATTTTAAATATTGCTATATTATTGCTGCAATATTATTATATTTTAACAATATATTATAATCTTATTATTTTATTAATATGTTATTACTAAGCATATTTTATTAAATTATTATCATATATATTATAATGATTATATATTATTTTAAATATTGCATTATATTATTGTTTAATATTATATTATATATTAACAAAATATTATAATCTTATTATTTTATTTTGTTATTAGTAAGCACCATATTTTATTAAATTATATGTTATACATATAATGAGTATGTATAATATTAAATATTGTATTATTATATTATTGTAATATTATATTATACATTAACCATATATTTTAATACTTTTTATTATTAATTTACTAATTTTATAATGCTGCTATTATTGTAATATTATTATACATTAACAATGTATTTTAATACTTTTTATTACATTAATTTTAGAATATAGTTAAAATATTATCATAGTAATATACTATATTAATGTATTTTAATACTTTTTATTATTAATTTACTAATTTTATAATGCTATTATTATTGTAATATTATTATACATTGACAATGTATTTTAATACTTTTTATTACATTAATTTTAGAATATAGTTAAAATATTATCATAGTAATATACTATATTAATATATTATACTTTTTATTACATTAATTTTAGAATATATTTAAAATATTATTATTGTAATATTATATATTAACACTATATTTTGATATCATATTGTTTAATTATCCTATCAATATTGCATTATATTATTTTTAAAATATTTTATTATTGTTTTATTATTACTATCATCATATTTTATATTATTATTAATATTATATATAATATTTATTATTATTTATACTATTTAAACCCCCATTGTCCTAAGGGAACAGCTGTGTGGGAGGAGTTGGGGGCGGGGCCGGCCTGCCTGTCACACCCGTTAGCCCCGCCTCCTGCTGTGGGCCCTCAGATGAGCCTCAGAACTCCATTTCCCAGAGTTCTCTTCCATTGGTCGCGCTGGGCGGGGCTTCTGGGAAAGCGAGGCGTCCAAAGGGCGGGCGGGTGAAGGCTCCTCCCCTTTGTGGGCGTGGCTGCCGAGGTGCCATTTTCCCCTCAGAGAGCCATGTCTCGTCCGGCGCGGCTCCGTCTCCGCGAGGGCGAGAAGGCCGAGCTGCGCCTCCTCAACGACCGCCTCGCCAACTACATCGAGCGCGTCCAGGCCCTGGAGCTCCAGAACGGGCGCCTCCTCCTCCGCGTCTCCCACGAGGAGAACGAGGAGCAGCGGCAGAAGCAGCCCGGCGAGGCCCGAGGCCTGCACGGCGCCCACCAGGCCCGGCGAGAGGATCACGACAGCGCCGCTAACCGCCTCCTCCGAGAAAAGGCCGCGACCCTGCGCGCGCAGATCGAGCAGACCGAGAGCAGGTGGGCGGGGCCACGGGGAAGGGGGCGGGGCCGCCGCCAACCGCCTTCTCGCTAGTCTAGGCCTCAAAACGGCGGGGGGCGGGGTCATGCAAATAAGAGGGCCTTGGCTCTCGGCGGGCTTCCCTGTGCGTTGGGTCTCAATACAAATGGAGGGGCGGGGCCAGGCAAATAAAGGGTCTCAATACTAAAAGAAGGGGCGTGACCAAGCTGACAGTGGGAGGGGCCAGGCAAATAAGGGGCGGGGCCACGGCCTCCCCTTGGCTCTAGGCAGGCTTCCCTGTACATTGGGTCTCAATACTAAAAGGAGGGGCGTGACCAAGCTGGCAGTGGGAGGGGCCAGGCAAATAAGGGGCGGGGCCACGGCCTCCCCTTGGCTCTAGGCAGGCTTCCCTGTACATTGGGTCTCAATACTAAAAGGAGGGGCGTGACCAAGCTGACAGTGGGAGGGGCCAGGCAAATAAGGGGCGGGGCCACGGCCTCCCCTTGGCTCTAGGCAGGCTTCCCTGTACATTGGGTCTCAATACTAAAAGGAGGGGCGTGACCAAGCTGGCAGTGGGAGGGGCCAGGCAAATAAGGGGCGGGGCCACGGCCTCCCCTTGGCTCTAGGCAGGCTTCCCTGTACATTGGGTCTCAATACTAAAAGGAGGGGCGTGACCAAGCTGGCAGTGGGAGGGGCCAGGCAAATAAGGGGCGGGGCCACGGCCTCCCCTTGGCTCTAGGCAGGCTTCCCTGTACATTGGGTCTCAATACTAAAAGGAGGGGCGTGACCAAGCTGACAGTGGGAGGGGCCAGGCAAATAAGGGGCGGGGCCACGGCCTCCCCTTGGCTCTAGGCAGGCTTCCCTGTACATTGGGTCTCAATACTAAAAGGAGGGGCGTGACCAAGCTGGCAGTGGGAGGGGCCACGGCCTCCCCTTGGCGCTAGGCCGGCTTCCCTGTACATTGGGTCTCAATACTAAAAGGAGGGGCGTGGCCATGGAGAAGAGGCGGAGCCAAGCTACCACTGGGAGGGGCCAAGGCCTCCCCTTTGCTCTAGGCAGGCTTCTCGATACAAAAAGCAGTGGGCGTGGCCATGGAGAAGAGGCGTGGCCACGCAGGCAGTGGGTGGGGCTCTATTAATATTTTAAATGTTGTATTGTGACTCCAGGCGGGGCTCTATTATTATTATTATTATTATTATTATTTTGTTGTATTGTGACTCTAGCCTGGGCTCTATTATTATAATATATAATAATGTTGTTGTTTTGTGACTCCAGGCAGGGCTCTATTATTATTATTATTATTATTATTATTATTATTATTATTATTTTGTAGGCAGTGCTCTATTATTATTATTGATAATAATATTAATGTTGTATTGTGACTCCAGGCAGAGCTCTATTATTATTATTATTATTATTTTGTTTTGTGACTCTAGGCTGGGCTCTATTATTATTATTATTGATAATAATAATAATGTTGTATTGTGACTCCAGGCAGGGCTCTATTATTATTATTATTAGTAGTAGTAGTAGTAGTAGTAGTAGTAGTATTAGTATTTTGTTGTATTGTGACCCTAGGCAGGGCTCTATTATTATTATTATTGATAATAATAATAATATTAATGTTGTTTTGTGACTCCAGGCAGGGCTCTATTATTATTCTTATTATTATTAGTATTATTATTATTTTGTTATATTGTGACTCTAGGCAGGGCTCTATTATTATTATTGATAATAATAATAATGTTGTTGTATTGTGACTCCAGGCAGGGCTTTATTATTATTATTATTATTATTATTATTATTATTATTATTATTATTATTATTATTATTATTTTGTATTGTGACTCTAGGCAGGGCTCTATTATTATTATTAATAATAATAATAATAATGTTGTATTGTGACTCCAGGCAGGGCTCTATTATTAATATTAATATTAATAATAATGTTGTTGTTGTCTTGTGACTCTAGGCTGTAGGGCTCTATTCTTATGGTTATTATATTTTTATTATTATTATTTTATTATAATGATGCTGAGGTTGTGTTTACTGGTCTTTGCACCTCTCCCCGTGTCGCGGCGTGTATGGCGGAGGCGTGTGTCAGTGGCGTGTTTGCGTGTCTTTCAGCCTGAAGAAGAAGGAGGGGGAGTGTGTGTGGTGGCGTTCCCGTGCGCAGGAGCTGGAGGGTCTTCTGCGGGGCCGCGAGGGGGACCTGGCCATGGCCCTGGCCCGGAAGAGGGACCTGGAGGCCGAGGTGGACGCCCTGCGCACCCGCCTGGCACAGGTAAGGCCTCCCAGGGGAGCCCCGGGCCGGCCGGGCTGGCTTCTCCCTCCCGGGTCCGTCCCCTGACGGGTCCCCCTTGGGTGTGTTTGCAGTCGGAGGAGTCCCAGGCGGTGGCCAAGCGGCAGCTGGAGGCGGAGACGCTCCTGCGGGTGGACCTGGAGAACCGGAACATGAGCCTCCGGGAGGAGATGGACTTCCAGAAGAGCCTCTTCCAGCAGGTAGGCCAGGTAGACACACACACACACACATATACTATATACACATACCATATATATATACATACTATATATGCATGCATGTACTATATAGACACACATACAATATATACACCTACAATATATATATATATATATATTCAAACTTATATGCCGCCACTCCCCTAGGGCTCGGAGCGGCTTACAGGAACCGGCTAAAATCAACAATTTAAAAAACATCTTAAAAACAACCTAAAAGCACCTTTTAAAACATCAACAGCAGAACTCAAAAGCATGTACTATATATACACACATATATTATATACACATATAATATATATATGCATGTGCTGTATATACACACATATACTATATACACATTCAATATATATATGCATGTACTATATATGCACACAAATACTATATACACATACAATATATATATATATATATGCATGTACTATATATATATATATTATGTACACATACAATATATGCATGTGCTGTATATGCACACATATATAATTTACACATACAATATGCATGTACTGTATATACACACATATACTATATATACACACATACTACACATACATATATAACGCACATGTATACACACATATACTATATATCTATGCACATATACGTATATACACACATATACTGTATGCATGCATATCTAAAAGATATATGCAAATATACTATATATGCATATACATACACATGTATTTACACACACATACTATATACACACACATATATACACTCACATGTATACATGCACATTTATACACACGTATACTATATATACCCACATACTATTTACATACACATATATACATGCACATGTATACACACATAATATATATACACTATATACAGACATACTATATATATATATACACATAATATACACGCATATGCAATATATATATGTATGTGTGTGTGTGTACAGGCTCATATTTACTACCTATATATGTACACACACACTTCCTCTTCCTCAGGAAGTGTGCCAGCGAAAACCTTTACCTTTTATATATATATATATACAGTAGAGTCTCACTTATCCAACATAAACGGGCCGGCAGAACGTTGGATAAGCGAATATGTTGGATAATGAGGAATTAAGGATAACCCTATTAAACATCAAATTAAGTTATGATTTTACAAATTAAGCACCAAAACATCATGTTAGACAACAAATTTGTCAGAAAAAGTAGTTCAGTACACAGTAATGCTATATAGTAATTACTGTATTTATGAATTTAGCACCAAAATATCACGATATATTGAAAGCATTGACTACAAAAATGCGTTGGATAATCCAGAACGTTGGATAAGCGAGTGTTGGATAAGTGAGACTCTACTGTATATATATATATATACACACACAGGCTCATATTTACTACCTGTATATGTACACAGGAAGTGCGGCAGCGGGAGGAGCGCCCCCTGGTGGCGGACCCTGGCCCTGCCCAGAAGGAGGCTCCGCCGCCCGTGCCGTTGTCCGAGGCCTTGGAGGATCTCCGCCGGCAGCACCAGGCGCAAGTGGAGCTCTACCGGGAGGAAGTGGAGCAGGCCTACCGGGCCAAGGTCTGCGCCTGGGCCGAGGGGAGGGGCCGGGGAGGCGGGACTTCCTGCCTGGGGTGGGACCCGCCACTCACCCGCCTCCTCCTTCACCTCCGTGCCCAGCTGGAGAGCGCCCGGCTGTGCTGCGACCAGCGCGGGAAGGCGGCGGGGGCGGCCGAGGAGGAGCTGGCAGAGGCGCGCCTGCGCATCCGGTCCCTGGGGGAGCAGCTCCGGGCCCTGCAGGAGAGGGCGGCCGCGGCCGAGGAGCGTCTGCGGGAGGCGGAGGGCCGGCTGAGCGCGGAGCGGGAGGCCTTCCGTGCGGCGCTGGAGGCCCAGGAGCGCGAGGGGCGGGAGATGCGGGCGCAGCGGGAGCAGCAGCTGGGACAGTACCAGGACCTGCTGGACGTCAAGCTGGCCCTCGACAGGGAGATCGGCGCCTACCGGAAGCTGCTGGAGGGGGAGGAGCAGAGGTAGGGGAGCTACGAAAGGGCGGAACACAAAAGGGAGTCCGGTGCCTGAGCAGGCTCACAGGCAGACTGACCACAAAAGGGAGTCCTGTGCCCGAACAGGCTCACAGGCAGACTGACCACAAAAGGGAGTCCGGTGCCTGAGCAGGCTCACAGGCAGACTGACCACAAAAGGGAGTCCTGTGCCCGAACAGGCTCAGTACAGAGATACGAGAGGAAGGGAGGGACCCCGATGGAGTCCACCTCCACTGAGGTGTACAACAAACATGTATCCACCTCCACCGGGGTGTACAACAGGCAGACCACAAAAGGGTGTCCTGTGCCCGAACGTGCTCAGTCCCATCCCCTTCCTTCCAGGCTGAAGCTCTCCCCGAGCCCGGCCCGCCTCACGGTCTCCCGGGCCACGTCCTCCTCTTCCTCCTCCTCCTCTTGGCGGGGGAAGCGCAAGCGCCGGGAGGAGCTCCCCAGTGAGACCAGTCCTGCCACCAGTGCCTCCCAGACGGACTCAGCCCCAGGCAGCAACATCCACATCGAGGAGGTTGACCCACAAGGGACGTTCGTCCGGCTGCGGAACCGCTCCCACCAGGTGAGGCCGTTAGGAATAATAATAATAATAATAATTATTATTATTATTATTATTATTATTATTATTTATTTATTTATTGCATGTGTTACATGTTTCATAATTTTTATTAGATATGTTGTGAGATAGAAATAATAATATAATTATACTTGCTGTGTTGTTGTCTGGTGGTGTTGGTGAGAAATGGTTGAGGTCGTGGTGGTATTGAATGTCTATTGTATGGTTGTCTTTATGTTTAGAATGCATTTGGTTGTTTGTGTCCTGGGAAAGTGGTGAGGATAGAGGACACTGTTTATGTTGGGTTAGTGAGACTCTACTGTATATTTGTAATCTTATATTATCTGCCTAGAACTGCCCCGTCTACACAGCTGTATAAAATGCACAGTGAAGCGTATTATATGGCAGTGTGGAGTCAAGATAATCCAGTTCAGAGCAGATAATATGAGATTATAAATGGGTTATACAGCTGTGTGGAAGGGCCTTGAGTCTACACTGCCATATCATCCAGTTCAAAGCAGATAATCTGTATCTTATAGGCAGTGTGGAAGAGGCCTGAGGCCTAACTGTGCCTGTTTCCTGGACTGAGTAGGTTGCTAGGAGACCAAGTGGGCGGAGCTTAGCCCTCTAACTGGCAGCAATGGGATAAAAACAATTATTCCTTTCCCTCTAATTAGGACTTTATTTTTCTTTTCTTTTTGTTGTATCAACCTAGAGGCGTGGATGACGGGTTGTGTTGTCAAATTTCGAGGTTGTCCGCTGCCCTGATGCCATCACTCTTTTATATATAGATAGAATAATAATGAGAGGTTTGCACAGGAAAGAGTAATTCCCCGGGCGTGACCACATGTCCATCAGAACTGTATTTCTCCCTGGATTCAATGTCGGACAGACCTGCTTCCACTTCCACCGAGGTGTAGGACAGACATTGCATGAAGGCATGAGACAGGGCTGATGCCCGACGTGCCTCCACCTCCACCGGGGTGAGGCTGAGGGATTTCCGTCTCAGAGGGGCTGTGCTTCCTCCCCGCAGGACGTGTCTCTGGGGAACTGGAGGCTGAAGAAGGTGGGCGGAGAGCGGGGAGAGGCCGCCACCGCCGACGCCTACAAGTTTGGGCCCCGATTGGTGCTCCGGGCGGGGCAGAGCGTCACGGTGAGTGGAGAGACAAGGAAACTTCCTCTGGGGAGCATGCTCAGCATCAGGGTGGTGGTGGTCATGAGTGTCCCCTCCGTGTCCGCAGGTGTGGTCAAGCGATGCCGGGGGCCCCCCACACCCGCCCGGGGCCCTGGTCTGGAGGGGCCGCAGCCGCCCCTGGGGCCCCGGGGACTCCGCCCGCCTGCTCCTCACCAACACCCACGGACAGGTAGGACCATACATAGACACATCTCCTATCTAGGTGTCTATATTGCCTTTGACCATATCTATCTATCTATCTGTCCACACACATTATTTCATATCCATCTATCTATCTATATTGCCTTCATATATGTATATGTAATACATATGGATGTGTATTATATATACATACTAGCTGTGCCCGGCCACGCGTTGCTGTGGCAAAGTGGTGGTGGTATTGGTTAAAAATTGTTGTGTCATTTTTATTTGACGTTATTTGCAATTTTTTATTAATTTTATTGTAAGTTATATTTTTATTTATTATATTGTATTATTTTTAGGTATTTTCATTTATTATAGTATTTTATTGTATTAATTTGTAGTGTTTTTTTATTATTTTTTATTGGGTTGCTAGGAGACCAAGTGGGAGGAGCTTAGCCTTCTAACTGGCAGCAATTGGATAAAAGCAATTATTTCTCTCCCTCTAATTAGGACTTTATTTTTCTTTTCTTTTTGTTGTATCAACCTAGAGGCATGGATGATGGGTTGTGTTGTCAAACTTTGAGGTTGGGGGCCTGTAGTTTTGTTGTTTTGTGGGTCACCGTGATGCCATCACTCTTTTATATATATAGATTTATCCTATCTATCACCATCCTATACATATCCTCCCAGGAAGTGGCCACAAGAAGCCTGTCCCCGGAAGAGGAAGAGGAAGAGGAAGGAGAGGAAGAGGAAGCCCAAGACTTTGGCCAGGAAGACCTCTTCCACCAACAGGTAGGATGTCTGTCCATCCATCTGTCCTTCCATTTCCACTTCCTCTTCCACTTCCTCTTCCTCTTCCTCTTCCTTTCAGGGAGACCCCCGGACCACCTCCAAAGGATGCGCCGTCATGTGACCAGAAAGGAAGAAGGACAAAAAGGAGTTGTAGTTTCCTCATCTTTCCCCATGTTTTTTAATGATAGATTATTATATTATTATTATTATTATTAGGAAATAATGACCTTGATAACCATGTTGGGTTTTGTTGGGTTTTTTAGGCCGGAGCCTTGTTTTGTACGACACAAAGAATTATGATAATAATAATAATAAAAGGCTCTGTGTTTCTACTTGGTCTCTCGCGGCTTATTGAATCCATAATCATAATAAAATTATCATATAATGATATAGTACAATAAGAATATTACTAATAATATTATCATATATTGATGTAGTACAATATAGTAATGTAATGCTTATATTGGGCTATGCTAATAATATATTGTATGTACAGTATATTGTATATACTTACAATATTGATAATACAATATTATACTAATAACAATACAATATAATATTATTAATTATATATTAAATGTAATATTTATATTATGTATGTATGTACGGTATATTGTATATACTTATAATATTGATAATATTATAATGTAATACAATATTATACTAATAACAGTACAATATAATAATATTAATGATATATATTAAATGTAATATGACTAATAATATTACCGTATATTGATATAGTACAATATAGTAATTTAATGCTTATATTGGGCTATGCTAATAATATATTGTATGTACGGTATATTGTATATACTTACAATATTGATAATAATATTATAATGTAATACAAAATTATACTAATAACAATACATTATAATATTAATTATATGTTATATATTAAATGTAATATTACTAATAATATTACCGTATATTGATATAGTATAATATAGTAATTTAATGTTTATATTGGGCTATGCTAATAATATATTGTATGTACAGTATATTGTATATACTTTTAATATTGATAATAATATTATAATGTAATACAATATTATACTAATAACAATACAATATAATATTATTAATTCTATATTAAATGTAATATTGCTAATTATATTACCGCATATTGATATAGTACAATATAGTAATTTAATGTTTATATTGGGCTATGCTAATAATGTATGTACGGTATATTGTATATACTTGTAATATTGATAATAATGTTATAATGTAATACAATATTATACTAATAACAATACAATATAATATTATTAATTCTATATTAAATGTAATATTGCTAATTATATTACCGCATATTGATATAGTACAATATAGTAATTTAATGCTTATATTGGGCTATGCTAATAATGTATATACGGTATATTGTATATACTTGTAATATTGATAATAATGTTATAATGTAATACAATATTATACTAATAACAATACAATATAATAATATTTATATATTATATATTAAATGTAATATTATTAATGATATTACCGTATATTGATATAGTACAATATAGTAATTTAATGCTTATATTGGGCTATGCTAATAATATATTGTAAAAATAATCAGGAAAATAATTTGCAAAAAATAATCAGGAAAATAATTTGCAAAAAATAATCATGAAAATAATTTGCAAAAAATAATCAGGAAAATAATTTGCAAAAATGATCGGGAAAATAATTCGCAAAAAATCATCAGGAAAATAATTCGCAAAAATGATCGGGAAAATAATTCGCAAAAATGATCAGGAAAATAATTTGCAAACAATAATCAGGAAAATAATTTGCAAAAAATAATCAGGAAAATAATTTGCAAAAAATAATCAGGAAAATAATTTGCAAAAAAATAATCAGGAAAATAATTTGCAAAAATAATCAGGAAAATAATTTGCAAAAATAATCAGGAAAATAATTCGCAAAAATAATCAGGAAAATAATTTGCAAAAAATAATCAGGAAAATAATTTGCAAAAATAATCAGGAAAAAAATTGCAAAAAATAATCAGGAAAATAATTTGCAAAAAATGATCAAGAAAATAAATAATCAAGGAAGGGTTAATCAATCTTTAGGGTTGCAGAATGGAGTAGATGCATTGAAGCCGTGCGTCCAAAACGCCTAGGTCTTCTATTCTTATGCAGAGGCTGGCTGGCCATCTGTCGGGAAGGCTTTGATGGTGCTTTTCCCGCCTGGAAGAAAGAAAAGGGTTGGGCTGGATGTGCTTTGGGGGTCCCTTGTGATAATAATAATGCTTCTTTTCTTCCCAAGGGATGGGGGACTGACCCGCAGGTTGAAGGTCAGTGCTCTTTGCCCGGCTTTTGTTTGGCTTTGGATTCCGATGGGGGCCAAAGGGGTCAGGCTCCACTGACCACTGCCCGGCCGGCCGGAGGGAAAGGTCAGCGGTCAAGAGGCCCCGGCAGGGAAAAAAGAACCTTCCTCCCTTCCGTCCATTCAGACACCTCTCCGGCAAGAGCAAAAGCCATATTGTTCCAAAAGTATTATTAAAATTATAATATTATTTTTATAATAATTATTATTATATTACAATATTATTAACCTTATAATATTGCTATAGCAATAATATTACTATATTATTATTATTATATTGCAATATTATTAATATTATAATATTACTATAGTATCGTAAACAGTTTTCTGGCAATAGCAATATTATTACTGTATTATTTTTAACATTATATTTTATATTATATAATATTACAATACTATATAATATAATAAACTAATTTTCTGGCAATAGGAATATTATTACTATATTATTAAAAGTATAATATTTTATATTATATAATATTATATTACTATATAATATTATAATATAATCACTAATTTTCTGGCAAGAGCAATATTACTTGTATTATTATTATACAATATTGTTAAAATGTATTACAATATAACTAAATATATATTATTAATATTAAGATTATTAATAATATATAATATATTATAAATATTATATAATATTATACATCTATATTATACTGTATTACTAAATATATATTATTAATATTAATATTAATAATATTATATATATATTATACATTATTATATAATGTACATTTATATTATATTACATATATATTATATATACAGTAGAGTCTCACTTATCCAACACTCGCTTATCCAACGTTCTGGATTATCCAACACATTGTTGTAGTCAATGTTTTCAATATATCGTGATATTTTGGTGCTAAATTCGTAAATACAGTAATTACAACATAACATTACTGCATATTGAACTACTTTTTCTGTCAAATTTGTTGTAAAACATGATGTTTTGGTGCTTAATTTGTAAAATCATAACCTAATTTGATGTTTAATAGGCTTCTCCTTAATCTCTCCTTATTATCCAACATATTTGCTTATCCAATGTTCTGCCGGCCCGTTTATTACGTTGGATAAGTGAGACTGTATTGTTATTATATAATATTATACATTTACATTATATTACATATATATTCATATATATTCATATTTTATTACATATATCTCATATTTAATTTTTATTTTTTATAGTAATAGATCACATATATTACTGTATTCAAATACATTGCAATATTGCTATAATACTACATCAGCGGAGGAGGCGTGGCCTGGGCTTGTGGGCGGGGCCTGGAGTGTTTACAGCGCGAAGGGGGCGTGGCCTTGGCGGCGTCTCGTCGGCGGAAGAGGCGTGTCCCGAAGAAGTCTCCTCTTCCTTGTGTCCGGAGCGGAAGAGGCGTGCCGGGGTGCGCAGTGGGCGGGGCATGCTGGGCGGAGGCGGGTCCTGCCGCCCTCCGCGGCCTATCCTGTGAGAGCGTGAGCCGCGGAAGGGGCGTGGCGTGCCGTGAGTGGGCGTGTCCTGCGGGCGAAGTTTCTCCCTGACTTCCAGTGTGCGTCCGGCCGCCGAGGAGCGCGGAGCTCTCCCTCAGGGAAGGAAGGAAGGAAGGAGCGCGGGATGGCGCTCTCGGGGGCCTGGGCGGCGGCCA
>NW_026943818.1:30679118-30691618 GCF_035594765.1 Anolis carolinensis
TATGTTATTAGATGACATTATATTATGTTGTTTTATATATATATTAATAATATATTATTATAATATAACGTCATGTAATATTCTCAGTATTATATTATATTATATATATTATTAGATGACATTATATTATGTATATATATCAATATATATAATATTACTATAATAATATAATATACTATAATGTCATGGTATATTATGTTATGTTATATTATTAGATGACATTATATTATGTATAGATATCAATATATATAATATTATAATAATATAATGTCATGTAATATTCTCAATAATATAGTACCATTAAATTATATTATTTTTATCATATTATATTATTATTATCATATTATAATATAATGCCGTGGAGGAATATTCTCAATAATATTATATTATTAGATGACTGTGATTCGGTACAAATTGCTGGGTTCTCTTCTCCCAGTTGTGCTGTGGGTCAGTCTTCCACCAGAAAAAGCACCAAGACACACGCTGGTAGATTCCAACAGGTTTTATTGTGCAGAATCCCAGAACCTTCTCTTTGGCCCATTTATATAGGGGCTCTCACATACCAGAGGGTCATTGAGGTTTTATGGCTGGCATCTGTCAAAGATTGGAGATCATGACATTGACGTTATATGATGTTGCCTAAGTGTGTGTGTGGGGGTGGCACCAGGCGACCCCTCCCGGCAGATGACCTTCTGTCTCTTCCTTGCAGCGGTCCAGCGTGGGCGCATCCCTCCGTCGCACGCCTCGAGCCCCACGTCCCTGGCGGGCGGTGCCTCGGTGGTGCCCGTGGGGGTGGGCTCGGAGTTCTTCAACGGCCACCCGGTCCCGGAGCTGATCTCGCAGCTGCTGCGCGCGGAGCCCTACCCGGCCTCCCGCCTGGGCTCGCAGCTGGCGCACAACGCCGCCTCTTCTTCTGGCGGAGGGGACGCAGCGGTGCCGGGGATGCTGGGCATCGACAACATCTGTGAGCTGGCGGCGCGCCTGCTGTTCAGCGCGGTGGAGTGGTGCCGGGGGGTGCCGTCCTTCCCGGGCCTGCCCCCCGGGGACCAGGTGGCGCTGCTGCGCCTGAGCTGGAGCGAGCTCTTTGTGCTGAACGCGGCCCAGTCGGCCCTCCCGCTGCACCTGGCCCCGCTCCTGGCCGCCGCCGGCCTCCACGCCGCCCCCCCGCTGCCCGCCCCACGCGTGGTGGCCTTCATGGACCAGGTGCGCCTCTTCCAGGACCAGGTCCACAAGCTCCACGCGCTCCAGGTGGACGCCGCCGAGTACAGCGCCCTCAAGGCCATCGCCCTCTTCTCCCCAGGTAGGCAGCAGCATCATCATCATCATCATCGTTATTATTATAGGGAGCAGCATTCTCTCCTGACGTTTCGCCCACAACTATGGCAGGCACCCCCCAGTCTGTTATATTACTATATATTATTATCATTCTATATTATTATTGTAATACACCCTCAAGGCCATCGCACTCTTCTCCCCAGGTACGCTCAACCAGCCATTACTATTAGTATTGTTATTATAGGGAGCAGCATTCTCTCCTGACGTTTCGCCCACAACTATGGCAGGCACCCCCAGTCTGTTATATTATTCTATATTATTATCATTCTTCTATATTATTATTATAATACACCCTCAAGGCCATCGCTCTCTTCTCCCCAGGTCAGCTCACCATTAAGACTACATTATTATTATTATATTTTATTATATTATTATTTTATATTATTATATCTTATTATATATATATATATTTATTATTTTATATTATTATTATTATATATATTATATCTATATTATAATACACCCTCAAGGCCATCACACTCTTCTCCCCAGGTCAGCTCACAATTATATTATTACATTATTATTATTATATTATTATTTTTATTATATATATCTGTATTATAATACGCCCTCAAGGCCATCGCCCTCTTCTCACCAGGTACCCTCACCCAGCCACTAAGACCACATTATTATTATTATTATTATTATTATTATTATTATTATTATTATTATTATTATTATAGGGAGCAGCATTCTCTCCTGACGTTTCGCCCACAACTATGGCAGGCACCCCCCAGTCTATTATATTATTCTATATTATCATCATTCTTCTATATTATTATTATAATACACCCTCAAGGCTATCGCCCTCTTCTCTCCAGGTAGGCATCATCATCATCATCATTGTTATTATAGGGAGCAGCATTCTCTCCTGACATTTCACCCACAACTATGGCAGGCACCCCCAGTCTGTTATATTATTATAAATTATTATCATTCTATATTATTATTATAATACACCCTCAAGGCCATCGCACTCTTCTCCCCAGGTAGGCAGCATTGTCATAATATCATCATCATCATTATTATTATAGGGAGCAGCATTCTCTCCTGACGTTTCGCCCACAACTATGGCAGGCACCCCCCAGTCTGTTATATTATTCTATATTATTATCATTCTATATTATTATTGTAATACACCCTCAAGGCCATCGCCCTCTTCTCCCCAGGTAGGCGGCATTGCCATAACATTATTATTATTATTATTATTATTATTATTATTATTATTATTATTATTATTATTATTATAGGGAGCAGCATTCTCTCCTGACGTTTCGCCCACAACTATGGCAGGCACCCCCCAGTCTATTATATTATCGCACTCTTCTCCCCAGGTCCGCTCAGCATTAAGACTACATTATTATTATTATTATATATTATTATTATATCTATATTATAATACACCCTCAAGGCCATCGCCCTCTTCTCTCCAGGTACGCTCAACCAGCCATTACTAGGGAGCAGCATTCTCTCCTGACATTTCGCCCACAACTATGGCAGGCACCCCCAGTCTGTTATATTATTCTATATTATTATCATTCTATATTATTATTGTAATACACCCTCAAGGCCATCGCCCTCTTCTCCCCAGGTAGGCAGCATTGTCATAACATCATCATTATCATTATTATGATAGGGAGCAGCATTCTCTCCTGACATTTCACCCACAACTATGGCAGGCACCCCCAGTCTGTTATATTATTCTATATTATTATCATTCTTCTATATCTATATTATAATACACCCTCAAGGCCATCGCACTCTTCTCCCCAGGTAGGCAGCATTGCCATAACATCATCATCATCATCATTATTATTATTATAGGGAGCAGCATTCTCTCCTGACATTTCGCCCACAACTATGGCAGGCACCCCCCAGTCTATTATATTATTCTATATTATTATCATTTTTCTATATTATTATTATAATACACCCTCAAGGCCATCGCACTCTTCTCCCCAGGTAGGCAGCATTGCCATAACATCATCATCATCATTATTATTATAGGGAGCAGCATTCTCTCCTGACGTTTCGCCCACAACTATGGCAGGCACCCCCCAGTCTATTATATTATCGCACTCTTCTCCCCAGGTCCGCTCAGCATTAAGACTACATTATTATTATTATTATATATTATTATTATATCTATATTATAATACACCCTCAAGGCCATCGCCCTCTTCTCTCCAGGTACGCTCAACCAGCCATTACTATTAGTATTGTTATTATAGGGAGCAGCATTCTCTCCTGACATTTCGCCCACAACTATGGCAGGCACCCCCCAGTCTATTATATTATTCTATATTATTATCATTCTATATTATTATTATTATAATACACCCTCAAGGCCATCACACTCTTCTCCCCAGGTATGCTCACCATTAAGACTACATTATTATTAGTATTATATTATTATTATATATTATATTTTATCATATTTATTATTATTTTCTATTATTATTATTATATATATTATATCTATATTATAATACACCCTCAAGGCCATCACACTCTTCTCCCCAGGTCCACTCACAATTAATACTACATTATTGTTTTTATTATTATTATTATTATTATTATAGGGAGCAGCATTCTCTCCTGACGTTTCGCCCACAACTATAGCAGGCACCCCCAGTCTATTATATTATTATATATTATTATCATTCTATATTATTATTATAATACACCCTCAAGGCCATCGCCCTCTTCTCCCCAGGTCAGCTCAACCAGCCATTACTATTAGTATTGTTATTATAGGGAGCAGCATTCTCTCCTGACGTTTCACCCACAACTATGGCAGGCACCCCCCAGTCTATTATATTATTCTATATTATTATCATTCTATATTATTATTATTATAATACACCCTCAAGGCCATCACACTCTTCTCCCCAGGTATGCTCACCATTAAGACTACATTATTATTAGTATTATATTATTATTATATATTATATTTTATCATATTTATTATTATTTTCTATTATTATTATTATATATATTATATCTATATTATAATACACCCTCAAGGCCATCACACTCTTCTCCCCAGGTCCACTCACAATTAATACTACATTATTGTTTTTATTATTATTATTATTATTATTATTATAGGGAGCAGCATTCTCTCCTGACGTTTCGCCCACAACTATAGCAGGCACCCCCAGTCTATTATATTATTATATATTATTATCATTCTATATTATTATTATAATACACCCTCAAGGCCATCGCCCTCTTCTCCCCAGGTCAGCTCAACCAGCCATTACTATTAGTATTGTTATTATAGGGAGCAGCATTCTCTCCTGACGTTTCACCCACAACTATGGCAGGCACCCCCAGTCTGTTATATTATCGCACTCTTCTCCCCAGGTCCGCTCACCATTAAGACTACATTATTATTATTATATATTATATTATATATATCTATATTATAATATGCCCTCAAGGCCATCGTCCTCTTATCACCAGGTGGGCAGCACCGGGATTCAGGCTATAGTAGTATTAAGACATTATTATTATTATTTTCTATTATTATATTTTATTATATTATTATTTTCTGTTATTCTTATATTATTATTTTATATTATTTTATTATATTTATTATATATTTATTATTATTTTATATTATTATTACTATTTTATATTTTATTTTATTATTTTCTATTATTATATTTTATTATATTTATTATTTTCTGTTATTCTTATATTATTATTTTATATTATTTTATTATATTTATTATATATTTATTATTATTTTATATTATTATTATTATTTTATATTTTATTTTATTATTTTCTATTATTATATTTTATTATATTTATTATTTTATATTTTATTTTATTATTACTTTCTATTATTATATTTTATTATATTTATCATTATTTTCCTATTATTATTATAGAAAATAATGATGAATATTGTATTATATTTGTTATTACTTTCTATTATTATATTTATTAGTATTTTCTATTATTATATTTTATTATATTATTATTTTCTATTATTATATTGTATTATATTTTATATTATTATTATTATTATTAATTATATATTATTATTCTCTCCTGACGTTTTCCCCACAGCTATGGCAGGCGCCCCCAGTCTATTATATTATTTTATATTATTATTTTATATTATTATTCTTATACGTCCTCTTCTCCCCAGGTCAGCTCACTCAGCCATTACTATTATTTATTACATTATTATTATTTTCTGTTATTATTTTTATATATTATTCTTTTATATTATTATCCTATTTCATTACATTATTGTGTATTCTAGGGCACAGGCCTTGTTATATATATAATATGTCATGTTCTATTCCCTCTGTTTGGCAGACGCGTGTGGCCTGGTGGAGCCGGTGCTGGTGGAGGCGGCGCAGGAGGCGGCGCAGGTGGCGCTGGCGGAGTACGTGCGCGCGGTGAGCCCGTCCCAGCCGCAGCGCTTTGGCCGCCTGCTCCTGCGCCTGCCCGCCCTGCGCGCCGTGCCCGCCGCCCTCCTCTCGCAGCTCTTCTTCATGCGCCTGGTGGGCAAGACCCCCATCGAGACCCTCCTGCGCGACATGCTCCTCTCCGGGAGCGCCTTCCACTGGCCCTGCCCCCCCGGCACCCCCACGCCCCCACAGTGACCCCCCCCCACCCCCACCCCCAGGAAGGACGACTGCCACTCCCATCGCCCTGGGGGAACACAACTCCCAGCACCCCTGGTTGGACTCTGGAATACAGATGGACTGCAACTCCCATCGTCCAGGGTGACTACAACTCCCAGCACCCCTGGTTGGACTCAGTGGAAAACAGATGGATTGCAACTCCCATCGTCCAGGGTGACTACAACTCCCATCGCCCTGGGGGAACACAACTCCCAGCACCCCTGGTTGGACTCTGGAATACAGATGGACTGCAACTCCCATCGTCCAGGGTGACTACAACTCCCAGCACCCCTGGTTGGACTCAGTGGAAAACAGATGGATTGCAACTCCCATCGCCCTGGGGGAACACAACTCCCAGCATCCTTGGTTGGACTCAGTGGAATACAGATGGAGTGCAACTCCCATCGCCCTGGGGGAACACAACTCCCAGCATCCGTGGTTACAATTCTGGATATGTACGGATTGCAATTCCCATCGTCCAGGGTGACTACAACTCCCAGCACCCCTGGTTGGACTCAATGGAATACAGATGGACTGCAACTCCCATCGTCCAGGGTGACTACAACTCCCAGCACCCCTGGTTGGACTCTGTAATACAGATGGATTGCAACTCCCATCGCCCTGGGGGAACACAACTCCCAGCATCCTTGGTTGGACTCAATGGAATACAGATGGAGTGCAATTCCCATCGTCCAGGGTGACTACAACTCCCAGCACCCCTGGTTGGACTCAGTGGAATACAGATGGATTGCAACTCCCATCGCCCTGGGGGAACACAACTCCCAGCATCCGTGGTTACAATTCTGGATATGTACGGATTGCAATTCCCATCGTCCAGGGTGACTACAACTCCCAGCACCCCTGGTTGGACTCAATGGAATACAGATGGACTGCAACTCCCATCGTCCAGGGTGACTACAACTCCAAATCCATTACTTTTGGGACTCTGGAATGTGGATGGACTGCAACTCCCATCATCCAGGGTGACTACAACTCCCATCGTCCTGCCATTGCAGTGCTTTCTGTCTTTGAAATGTGGATGGATTGCAACTCCCATCATCCAGGGTGACTACAACTCCCAGCACCCCTGGTTGGACTCAGTGGAATACAGATGGATTGCAACTCCCATCATCCAGGGTGACTACAACTCCAAATCCATTACTTTTGGGACTCTGGAATGTGGATGGACTGCAACTCCCATCATCCAGGGTGACTACAACTCCCATCGTCCTGCCAGTGCAGTGCTTTCTGTCTTTGAAATGTGGATGGATTGCAACTCCCATCGTCCAGGGTGACTACAACTCCCAGCATCCCTGGTTGGACTCAATGGAGTACAGATGGACTGCAACTCCCATCATCCAGAGTGACCAAAAATCCCATCATCCTGCCATTGCAGTTCTTTATGGAATATGGACAGATTGCAATTCCCATCATCCAGGGTGACTACAACTCCCAGCATCCTGCCACTGTCTAGGGTGACTACAACTCCCGTCATCCTTCAGTTGCAATTCTGAATATGTACGGATTGCAATTCCCATCATCCAGGGTGACTACAAATCCCATCATCCTCCCATTGCAGTGCTTGTTCGCTCTGTCTGGAATGTGGATGGACTACAAATCCCACCATCCAGGGTGACCACAACTCCCATCATCCTCCCATTGCAGTGCTCTCTTTCTGGAATGCGGGTGAACTGCAACTCCCATCATCCAGGTTGACTACAACTCCCAGCATCCTGCCACTGCCGGGGGGTGACTACAACTCCCAGCATCCTACCGTTACAGTGCTCTCTCTAATATGGATGATCTGGATGGACTGCAACTCCTATCATCCCAGGTGACTACAACTCCCATCATCCTCCCATCGCACCCACAATCCACACAAGTCCTTAAAGGCATTTATTTGGTTCAAATCCATCCCTTTTGGGGCCCTGTGGGTGGGGGCGGACTGCGACTCCCATCATCCAGGGCGACTGCGACTCCCATCGTCCTCTTCAACAGGCACAGACTCTACTTACAACTGGTCCTGGCGGGTCTGTGTGCCAACTTTGGGTCAAATCCGGCGATCGGCAGGAGTCTCAAGGCTGTTTGCATCAGGGCGGAGTCCAACTGCCACCGTGCTCCGCCCCCTGAAGCCCATCTCGTGTGTCCTGACGGGTGTGTTTGCCACATTTGGGTCGTGATTCGTCGCCGGTGGGAACTGAGCATGGACGGACTCCAAATCCCATCACGTACCTGTTTTGGGGAGCCGGCGGGTGGGGGTCCAAGGGACTATTTTTCGTGATACGTTTGGAACTCGGTGCCAAAGATGTTTGGAGCGGACGAGGGAGGGAAGGAAGGAAGGAAGGAAGGAAGGAAGGCCTTGATCTATGCAAAAAACGACCCCTCTCTGGATCCCGGGTCGGGGCGAGCTCCCCCCGCCAGCCCCAGCTCCCCCCGCCCACCCAGTAGGCCAAAAGCGGGAAGGCGAGTAGGTAAATAGGTACCGCGGGTGGTGATGGATCCCGACCGATTTGCGGGGATTTCTGTTTCCCGGCTGATGCTCAACCAATGAATCAATAAATAAATATTCTCTTTTTTCTTCTTCTTATCATCGTATCCTTCTGATTGGCCATCCTCCTCATCATCATCCTCATCCTCATCATCATCCTCTTTAATCAATTCAGATAAACCTGAATGGGACTCCTGCAATATCCTGTGCCGCCACCGGGTGGAAACCTTGAGCTGTTGAAAGCAATAATAATTATTATAATGTATATATACACACACACACACACACACACACACACATATATATATATATATATATAAAAATATTTATTTTAAATGTTATATATATATATTATATATATATATATATATATATATATATATATATATATATATATATAATGTTATATATGCATATATATTTTAAATATATTATTTTAAATATTTATTATATATGTATATATTATTATTATTATTATTATTATTATTATTTAGATGCATCAACAATGGAGGCTTCGGGCCGAGCATCTCGTAGACCTCTCCAAAGGCTGAATATATGTATATATTTATTATTTTTTTCCTAATTATTTTCCTGATTATTTTTGTGAATTATTTTCCTGATTATTTTTGCAAATTATTTTCCTGATTATTTTTGCAAATTATTTTCCTGATTATTTTTGCAAATTATTTTCTCAATTATTTTTGCAAATTATTTTCCTGATTTTTTTTGCAAATTATTTTCCTGATTTTTTGTGATTAATTTTTGTATTATTTTTGTGGATTATTTTCCTGATTTTTTTGTGAATTATTTTCCTGATTTTTTGTGTGAATTATTTTCCTGATTATTTTTTGTGAATATTTTTCCTGATTATTTTTGCAAATTATTTTCCTGATTATTTTTACGAATTATTTTCCTGATTATTTTTGCGAATTATTTTCAGGATTATTTTTGAGAATTATTTTCCTGATTATTTTTGCGAATTATTTTCAGGATTATTTTTGAGAATTATTTTCCTGATTATTTTTGCGAATTATTTTCAGGATTATTTTTGAGAATTATTTTCCTGATTATTTTTGCGAATTATTTTTAGGATTATTTTTGAGAATTATTTTCCTGATTATTTTTGAGAATTATTTTCCTGATTATTTTTGCGAATTATTTTCAGGATTATTTTTGAGAATTATTTTCCTGATTATTTTTGCGAATTATTTTCAGGATTATTTTTGAGAATTATTTTCCTGATTATTTTTGCGAATTATTTTCCTGATTATTTATCTGCGTATTGGATTTCTATAAGAGGTTTTGCAATATCTCGTGCCGCCACCAGATGGCAATCAAGAGCCATTGAAACCAATGGAAAGAACGCTTATCATTGATTAGTAGTTTTGGGAAAATAATAATTCGCAAAAATAATCAGGAAAATAATTCGCAAAAATAATCAGGAAAATAATTCACAAAAATAATCAGGAAAATAATTCGCAAAAATAATCAGGAAAATAATTCACAAAAATAATCAGGAAAATAATTCGCAAAAATAATCAGGAAAATAATTCACAAAAATAATCAGGAAAATAATTCGCAAAAATAATCAGGAAAATAATTCACAAAAATAATCAGGAAAATAATTTGTAAAAATAATCAGGAAAATAATTTGCAAAAATAATCAGGAAAATAATACTCAAAAAATAATGAAAATTCACAAAAATAATCAGGAAAAATATTCACAAAAATAATCAGGAAAATAATTTGTAAAAATAATCAGGAAAATAATTCGTAAAAATAATCAGGAAAATAATTCACAGAAATAATCAGGAAAATAATTCGCAAAAATAATCAGGAAAATAATACTAAAAAAATAATGAAAATTCACAAAAATAATCAGGAAAAATATTCACAAAAATAATCAGGAAAATAATTCGTAAAAATAACCAGGAAAATAATTCACAGAAATAATCAGGAAAATAATTCACAGAAATAATCAGGAAAATAATTTGCAAAAATAATCAGGAAAAATATTCACAAAAATAATCAGGAAAATAATTCACAAAAATAATCACGAAAATAATTCACAAAAATAATCACAAAAATAATTTGTAAAAATAATAATAATAAATATAAATAAAATTTATAAATATATAAATAAATAATTTATATAAATAAATATATACATATTATATATATATGTAGTTTCCTATGCATGCAGCCTAGGATCGTGTTCGTCTTTTCCGCTGCAGCGACACCCTCTTGGCTCATGTCAGGAAAGTAAAATACATTTAAAGCAATATTACAAAGTCATAGATCTAAAGTGATATTATAAACTGGTAGAGCAATACACTCCAAGCGCTCGCACTCCAAAACTCAGCCGTGCAATTGTACACGCTCTGTGCTCACGTGTGCACACGCTCTGCATGCAACGCCTTTGTTTTGATTGTCAAGATCTGCTCGAAAGACGTGGAAGGAAGCCAAGGAGAGAGTGATGCACAAACAGGAGACCGGGCGGAAAGAGGCCGACAACATTATACATATATATATATATATATATATATATACACACAATAATATATATCATATATTAAGATTATATTTAGTTTTATATATATATATAATATTAATATATGATATATATATATATGTATAATATATACACAACTTATATATATCATATATTAATATTATATTTAGTTTATATATATATACAATATAATACAATATACCAAATATATTAAATATAAGTATGTACAATATTACCTATATATTTATATTAATTTATTTTATGTTTATATTATATTTGGTATCTAAAAGAATAGAAATTCTTATATTTAATATATTTGGTATATTGTATTATATTATCTACATTATCTTTAGTATATTTAATATAATAACATACTAAAGATAATATAGATAATATAATACAATATACCAAATATATTAAATATAAGTATGTACAATATTGCCTATTTATTTATTTTATATTTATATTATATTTAGCCCTTTTCCAAACGGTCTTGATTCCCGGTATTTGGCGAGGAAATAAGCGTCCAGGAAGTCCTTTCGGGGAAATTCCCTTTTCCCGGCTGAAAAATCTCACGGAAGGGATGTAAATGTATATATATATATATGTATGTATGTCTGTATATATAATCCCTTTTGTTTGCTTGGCTCCGTGGCCTCTCCCTTTGCCGGGACTTGCCTGCTCACCTCCCTGGGAAAAGAAAGAACTCAGGATCACCAACCGATCCCTCCCGACAGAGGCCCATCCCGACTCTGCTCTGACCCCATTCTTCTGTCAGTTTGGATGGGCCTCTGTTGGGAAGGATCAGATGGTGTCTTTTTTGCGAATTATTTTTTTGATTATTTTTTGTGAAATATTTTCGTGATTATTTTTGCAAATTATTTTCCTGATTATTTTTGTGAATATTTTTCCTGATTATTTTTTGAGTATTATTTTCCTGATTATTTTTTGCAATTATTTTCCTGATTATTTTTGTGAATTATTTTCGTGAATTATTTTCCTGAATATTTTTGTGAATATTTTTCATGATTATTTTTGTGAATTATTTCCCTGATTATTTTTGTGAATATTTTTCCTGATTATTTTTGCGTATTATTTTCCTGATTATTTTTGTGAATATTTCTCCTGATTATTTTTGTTGATTATTTTCGTGATTATTTTTTGATTATTTTTTGTCAATTATTTTCATGATTATTTTTCCTGATTATTTTTGCGTATTATTTTCCTGATTATTTTTTGCAAATTATTTTCCTGATTATTTTTGTGAATTATTTTCGTGAATTATTTTCCTGAATATTTTTGTGAATATTTTTCATGATTATTTTTGTGAATATTTTTCATGATTATTTTCGTGAATTATTTTCCTGATTATTTTTGTGAATTATTTTCCTGATTATTTTTGTGAATTATTTTCCTGATTATTTTTTGCAGAATTATTTCCCTGATTATTTTTGTGAATATTTTTCATGATTATTTTTGCATATTATTTTCATGATTATTTTTGCCTATTATTTTC